>NW_015544237.1:179552-198919 GCF_001515605.1 Sinocyclocheilus anshuiensis
TCATGGAACATGATCTTTACTTAATATACTAATGATTTTTGGCATAAAAGAAAAATCAATAATTTTGACCGATACAATGTATTTTGCTACAAATATACTCCAGCGACTTAAGACTGCTTTTGTGCTCCAGGCTCACATTTTTCAGACTGCAGTCCTCCTGCTGTTTTTATGTAGCTGCTGTTTTGAATGTAAATGAGGAGAGAGATCACATAATCACTGATTTTGAGGCTTTAATATAAAACACTACAGACAAAACCACTGTTTTTTTTTCATGCACTGCTCAATTGTGTGCTATTTTGCTTCTTTCTTCAGACTAGAGGAAAGAAAACATCCAAAACACACATTTAAGTGTTTATTTTATTGCACTTTATCTATTTGCGTCTGTAGATTTCAATCTTTAAAGAGTTTTGTCTCTTACAAACACCAAACTTTACAGTTTTATGCCTCTCTCTATATTCTGAAGGTTTGTTCATATTTCATTCACACTGATTTAGACAACATTTAGAACCTAAAAACATGGTGGAAATGTATTTTCTGATTTATGGAGTGATAAAAATAGAAATCTTTAACTTTTAAAATCTTTAACTCTAAAATGTCAACAAAATCAAAGAATATTAAACTTGATTTCATGCAATGTTCAGATTTATGTGTGCAAATTAGTGCATGTTTATTTTGCATATTTAAACATAACATTTCAGAAAACTTGTAATAAAAAATGTTTGCAATTATTAATCAAATGGGGAAGTATGGTGATATTAGTTCATTTTTACCCTCTTCAAGTGTCTTGCCTTACAAAAAAAGCTTGACAGACTACAGAAGACAATATATTCAGATCAACTTTGTTAAAATCAAATCTATTTTCTAGTCATTAAACAATTGAATGAGATCTGATTTTTACTGGCGATTCATGCAGTAATGTACTGTATGAGGCATTAACTGTTCTTACGATATTACAAATAAACATTCAAATAATGTTACATTTTGGGTGAAAATAAAGTTTTTTGTAACCTTTAAATAAAGTGTTGTGGGTAACGCATTACAAGTAACGCCAGTTACGTAATCAGATTACTTTTTTCAAGTAACTAGTAAAATTACTTTTTATTGTACAAGAAAGCATCTGAGTGTCAACATGCATTTACTCGTCTCACTCGCACAAAAACAGATTCAGTATTCCTCAAAATGAATAAAAACAGTCAGAATATGATGCAAACCTGCTAAGCTAAACAATGCAATTAGTTGCATTTTAGAGAGTAACGCAATATTGTAAAGCATGGTTCTAATCCCGACAAGTAAACCGGGCATTTCAACGTTTTAGAAACATTTCAAAACAATGTAAATTTGTTACCTGTGAAGCTGCTTTAAAAACGATCTGTATAAAGTGCTATGGAAATAAAGTCTGTCAAACGTGCTGTAATATGTTGTGTGATTGATTCAGAGGCGTCATGCCCAAAGTGATTTTTGAGCCAAGTGGATTTTGAATGCAGCTTCCAAAAGACAAAAAATAGCCGAATAATATTTTGTATATTTGATACAATCACACCAGCGTCATTAAATCGTTCAGCGCGTCATACCATCAGCTGCTAAATTCAAATCTAAGTTCGCTGGCTGGCGCTGAGCCAGAGACAAACGTCGACGCGTTTTTACAGAACTGCGCATTGCATTATAACCAATCACACACAATTCTGTTGAGCTTAGGAATGCAATGGCCAATCAGAGGCGTTCAGATGAGTCAGATAAGTTTCGTTGAGTGCGTATGCGTTCGCTGACTGAATTCTGGACTCTCGCGAATTCTCTCATCTTAAAGGGGTCATATGATGCGATTTCAAGTTTTCCTTTCTCTTTGGAGTGTTACAAGCTGATTGTGAATAGATAAGATCCTTGAAGTTGCAAAGACTAAAGTCTCAAAACCAAAGAGATATTCTTTATCAAAGTTAAGATTCTGCCACGCCCCCCTAAAACGGCTCGTTCTAACACGCCCCCACATATCTACCTCACTATGTGGAAATATTAGCATAATACGCCCAAATGTTCACGCAAATGGCTTGTGTACTGCAAACACATAGTTTAATAACATCACATCCCTCTTCATTATACCGCAGCAGAAGCAAGCCTCCGCGATCCTGGCAGAGGAAGGTTAGCGAAGTTAAAACCTCTTAGGCCACGGCTCACTGACGCCCAGATCCCGCGGACACACTGCACGCGTTAAAGGGAAAAAACCCGACGCCGCTCGGGTCAAGAGAAACAGACCACAGTCATGGAGATCCGGCCTCTTTCCATGGACCTTTTTGGTCATACATACAGATTTTAGGCATGCATTTTCCGGTTCTATAACTCTGATTCCCATACGGCATAACAAAGGCGCTCTAAGGTCTATGGAATAGGGTGACCATATTTTAGTTTTCCAAAAAGAGGACAGTGGGGGGCGGGGTTTCGCCTAAAAGTATAAGTAGCAAGTTGTTTTGTGTGTGTGTGTGTTTGTTTGCTTGTTTAGTTTTTATAATAAATAAAAAGAAAACAAGTATAGAATAGGAAAAATAATAGGGAATGCTAGTGTTAGAGGGTCATTTTTAAATAAAAATAAAATAAGTCAATAGAACAGAAAAAGAATAGAGAATGCTAGTGTTAAAGGCTCTTTTTTCTTTTTAAATAAAACAAGTAGTTAGAATAGAAATAGAATAGAGAGTGCAAATGTTAGAGGGTCAAAATTTTTTAATAAAAAAAACAAGCAGATAAAATTAGAAGTAGTATTAGAATAGAGAATGCTAGAGTTAGAGGGTCAAATGAAGATGAAAGAGATGTGTTTTCAGCTGTTTCTTGAAAATATTAAGGACTCAGCTGCTTGGATTGAGCAGGTCATTCCTCCAGGAGGGAACAGTTAATGTAAAAGTCCATGAAAGTTTTATCATAATTCAAAATGTTTCAATACAAGCATTTCAGTCAAATGTAATTTATGCAATATTTCAAACCTTTAACCCACTTGGGAAAATCAACCCATGGCAACAGTTTAAAAGTAGCCCAATTCTGTGGAAAAAACGTGGACTTGGCAACCCTGCATAAGAGCTACCTGCTGAGCTTTGACTGATCACAGGTCGAGAATAAGGAGAGATGACTGACAAGACCATGCTGGAGTATACGCTCAACAGATCCTGAGCTCATTGACAAATATCTGATCTTGTAAGATGTGCTCTCTTTACACAGAGTGTGTGTGATCGCGAAATCGAAAGTGAAAGTAAACCGCAGCGAGTGTTCATTCAAAATAGATTTAAATACTCCGCATGCTGAGAGCGGCTCCCTGATGCGCCAAAATTATATACAATATTAGAATGTTTAAAGGAGTAGACACGAAAATCGTGGGCGCTAAACACATGTTGTGGGAGCAGGAGGCAATGGTCAGAGATTCGGTGGAGCAAGATTACGAAAACAGCCGAATCCCGGACATTTTGGGCGATTAAGAAATCCCGGCGGACGCATTTTTTTTAGGTCCAAAAAGAGGACATGTCCGGGGAAAAGAGGACGTATGGCCACCCTACTATAGAAAGACTTTTGATTGATTTAGTAATTGTCCATGAACAATAGTAGCAGTGTGTTAACCATTGCTGTACCATTTTTATAAGCCCTGTTATTTAGTGGAGCTTTGCCGTAAATTCCATGCATTACCATTAGGGATTGAATTTGGTTTACCAATCAAATGCATTTGTTCTATATTTGCCTTTGGAACGAGCTCAGTAGCGGTTTTTGGCACGGGCGAACCGGGCAGCCGCCCGGGGCGGCATTTTTTCATGATACATGGGGGGCGGCACGAGCAGTTAAAAAAAATAATGAATAATCCTCTGCACCGCCGCCGCGAAGTGGTTTTCTATTATCTATCATTTCACTGTGTGGGGAATTGGGGAATTGGCAAATTGGCGCCCCTGCTTGCTGAGAAGGTGCCGTGCACAGAAGCTGTGTGAGAAGGGGAGCGGGGCGCGGCGCGGGGGACAGTTCACCTCTGGGACGGACAGTTGGGTTAACGTTAGGCCCTGTAATTAGCCAACGGAATTTTCAAATCTGTGTAATTATAATTTAAATCGGACTACTTTTCAAATTGTATTTCATAAACCAACATCTCAGACGTTATGTCAAAACGTTATGGGGTTTCAAATCAAAAAATGACTTTCTGTTACAGAACAGGGCATAGATTTCACACATGTCCACTGTAGAGGACATCAGGACTTAAATCACGTTTATCAGGCATTTTGGGAGACACAACAAGTGAATATGGAAATAAATTATACATCAATATTCCTATGAAATATTAGATTTTATTATTAAAATGTTGGCAATTATTACTCCAACAAATTTTGGTTAAAAAAAATCCTGAAACCCAAAAAGTTATTGATGATTGAAAAAAAATCTCATTGTTTTTGCCTATACATATCATTTCATGTCATTTTATTTTTTAAACAACTGAGTCCTAGTGTCCACTACAGAGGACATAGCATAACATATGAATAAATGTTTTTTTACCATTTGTTTCTTATGCTCTAAACAATGTGATGACATTAAAAAAAAACTAGGCACTAGGCACCACACTGCACTTTAAGGGGCACTCTGATTTGGATCAGGATGAGCCACCCACCTTTGATATAACTGTTTATGCAGAATTTTGTGGGGTTTTTTTGTGGGGGACGCTCGAAGGGGGTCTCGCCCAGGGTGTAATTCAATGTAGAACCGCCACTGAACGAGCTGCACATATCTCTGATCGCTGTGCCTTCCACAAATCAATCACCTGCACTCTTCACTTTATTCTAGTCTAATCTAGAAATGGTCACGGAAGGAAGTCTTCGATAGGTAGCCTAAAAATGTCAAAAAAAAAAGTGAGAGGGGCTCACAAAAGGAAAAACTGTTGCGCGATCATTTAAAGGCTTGTGGTTTAAAAACATGATTTGAAACCCTTCATGCACCCAGAAATGAAACTTCTGTCATCATTCACTCTCCTTCAAGTGGTTCTAAACCTGCATGAATGTCTTTGTTCTTCTCAACACAAAAGAAGAGATTTTGAAGAATGGTGTTCGTTGACTCCCTCAGTATATTTTTTTCATCAGTGGGGCCCAGCAACTGTTTGATTAATAATATTTTTATCTTTTGTGCTCAACAGAAACAAGAAACACATGCAATAATGTTAATCAAACATCACAAAGAAAATCACTCACGGTCCTTGACTGGATCCCTTTTAATAATAATAATAATAATAATAATATGTTTATTTTATATAGCGCCTTTCCCAAGCTCAAGGACGCTCTACAAGGTACACCAAAGCAGCAAATATTGATTACAAAGAAACAATTTCATTGGACATTTGCCCAATTCAGTTACAAATAATGCAGTTGCATATAACACAGATTATGTAGAAAAGACAGAAATAGAAAACAAAACAGACAAATACACAATGTAAATTAGTGATAGTGTTGATTAAACAAATAAGTTTTAAGCTTTGATTTGAATTCACTGAAAGAGGTGACTGTTCTGAGTGCCAGGGGAAGTGAATTCCAAAGTTTGGGTGCAGTAACAGAGAAGGACCTGCCGCCCATTGAAGATAGGCGGAACCTAGGTACACAAAGAAGTTCAGAATTAGAAGACCGGAGTGCGCGAGAAGGTATATAAGAAGTGGAGTCACGATAAATGACTGCAAGACCACCCCCTTTGCCAGTTGTATGAGGTTTAGACAGATTTATTTGTAAAATAAATAAGAATGAATTTATATTGAATTGATACAGTGAAGACTATGCAGTGCATTTCTGCTTTATACAATATAATATTTCTTATTCAGTGCTTTAAGTTTTATTTGTCTTCAGTAAGCCTTCTTTTTTTTTTTTTGCTTAGGCTAGTATTATTTTTTGTGTTACTGAAATTGGTGACAAGAATTAGGAAATTTCAGTGCATCAAAATTTGATATGAAATAATCTTATTAAAAATCTTATTTAAAGCAAAAATAAATAAATTAAAAAATCTCCTCATTTGCTGCTTACTGATAGTAAGTAAGGTAGTTGTTGTAGTAGTTATGTTTAGGTATTTGGTCAGGTTAAGGGATCTAGAATATGCTCATGCATTAATACTGAATGTGCTTTATAAATAGCTACTAATAAACAGCCAATATGCTAGTAAGCAACTAGTTATAAATCATGATAATATAAATCTAAATAATATAAATCTAAAGTGTTACCATTTTCGCAAAAAGTCTCTAGTTTATATCTCACAATTCTGTTTTTTTTCTACCACAGAATAAAAATAAAATAAAAAGGTAGTTGTGACTTTTTATATCACAAATTTGACTTTTCTTCTCAGAATTGTGAGATTACATCTTGTAGTTTAGAAGCACAGAATTGTGAGATAAAAAGTCACAATTACATTATTTTCTATCCCGTGGTGGTAAAAAAAAAAAAAAACTTCCATAATAATTCCTTTTTTCTCTTGTTTTTTGGAAATTCAATAAAATATTACAAAAAGAAAGAACGATTAATTAATGAATAATAATAATAATTAAAAATGGAGAATAAGTAAGAATGAATTAATAAATAAATAAATATTTAGTTATGTGCAATGAAAATTTGTTCTGTGGGATTCTATGTAGGCATTACCAAAATTGTATTAAAAAGACTGAGGAGAAAAAAAGAATTGCACGTAGTGTATTTAAGTAATAGGAGTGTGTGGGAAACCTGTTGGAATCAATCATTATTTCTTGCAATTCTTTTTGACAGCAAGTGTGCAAATCCTGGTTTACCTCTAGCTGTGTCTGCATATAAAGCTGATCTGATCAGAAACAGCCGTCAGCGCTGATGGATGTAAAAATAAACGGCGTCTCGCTGCACGCTGGCCGCTCTTGACCAGACTCACCATGATGACATGCCCTATAAAGAGGAGCAGCTTTTGTTTATCTGGCTCTGGCCGCCGCTGTCAGGATGCATTTCCTCTCAAGCAAGTGAGGAGCTTCAACAGTGCTGCAATCTGGGCTCGCTTCTCGGGCGAGCAGAACCCTTTGACACTGCAGTTTTAATTAAAATTACATTATGAGTGATCAAGCAGAAGAGCAGGAGGAGGAGGAGGAGGACCAGTGTGTGCAGACCATACACACCGAAGATGTGCTGGTCAACTTTAAAGAGCTGGAATACGAGGGAAGTGCACATCATTCAGTGCTGCTCATATAGTGATCAAAACTCTGGGAAAACAACAAAACAGCTGAAAAAAATACTGATTGCATGGAAGAAGGAAGCAGAGCCACAGAGACGGGACGAAAATGCATAGAAACACATTCAAATTGTAAAAATATATATATATATATATATATATATATATATATAGTGATATATACTATATAACATATCTCAGCTCACAGATTTTTTTTTTTGCAAAATGTAACAGTACTTTTTAAAGTAAGTTCCATTTTCTCTCATGAGGACAGAATATTAATTTCTCTTATGAGTTAATATATTTTTGTATTTGTTTTTACTGAGAAAATTGATTTTCTTTCACTTGGAAATTGCTAGTAAATTTTACAAATAATTACAAAGAAATAGAAAGTAACATTGAAACCTGAAATTTTAAAGTAGAAAAACCCAAATAGTATTTTCTTGCAAAACATATTTCAAAAATCTGTTTATTTATAACTTTTTTATATTTATAATATTTTATATTTGTAATTTTTTATACCTAATGATTTTTTTTTTTACAGTGTACATACGGTATATTTGCATTGGATGACATGTATTATATAGAAAATCTGCCTGATTTTTGATTTCATTGCGAGATGTAACTATATTAAACCCCGGTTTTTCAAATAAAATAGGATATATATAAATATGTCCAACTTTATCCACACAGACTAGTGAAAAAGTAGGATTTGCACTCAGAAACTGCACAAATAAAAAAAAAAAAAATAAAAAAAAAAGTACATTTCACAAATAATTGCAAAGAAACAGCATTGAATTGAACATGAAATTTTAAATTAGAAAGACTAAAATTTTATTTTCTACTAATGTTCTCCAATAAGCTTTGTTTTATTTACTATAACTATTTTTAACAGTGTATACACATTACATTTTTGCATAGGGCAACATATACTATAAAGCAAATCTCGACGTGTGATTGTTTATATTGTCACTAAATCTACCTAATACTATCGTCCAGCTCTAATCTGATTAATGCAACTATAAGGCATGAAGATATTATAAACATTATGATTTACTTTAAAGCTGCTTTGAAGCAATATGCATGTGAAAGAGTTTTGCACAAGTAGATATCACTCACACTAAAACTAAGAATTTAGTATTATTTTGCAGTATTGAACATGTGGAGAGTGACTATTTAGAGGAAGAAATGTGTGGAAATGCACTGAATCACAGGAGCAGGTCTGTTAGATCCGCTGTGACTCCTGGGCAAGAAGCTCCGGCTTCACTAGTATATTAGTGTATTAGTATTACTTCACTAGTATATTCACAAAGTATATTAGTATATACTTTGAAAGTGTTTTTAACAGAAACTGCTAGTAACAATTAAAACAATGGATAAAAATAATAACAATGAGAATATTACAACACAAACCCTGTTAACAGGGAACACTCTCAGAACATTTGGCAAGGTTCTTTCAATGTTACGAACAAACGTTCTTCCAGTAACATTAATAGAATGTTTGTTCAAAGTTTTCTGGTCTTTAATAATGCATTAACATTAGCACAATAACATTATTTATATATCAGTCATTCAGTATCTGTTTTTAAATGTTGCAGTTGCATGTTCATCTAACATTTTTTAAATGTTACTGCTTGTTTCAGAACATTTAGAGAACATTCAAATGTAACATTCCCA
Source organism: Sinocyclocheilus anshuiensis (assembly GCF_001515605.1). NCBI lineage: Eukaryota > Metazoa > Chordata > Actinopteri > Cypriniformes > Cyprinidae > Sinocyclocheilus > Sinocyclocheilus anshuiensis. The sequence continues at coordinate 188,394 of NW_015544237.1, forward strand.
ATATGTTTGCAAAATGATCAAATTAAATGTTGCTTTAACACTGCATTAAGCAAGAAAAAATGGTTTTTAAGCATTTAAAAAACTGGACATTCAGAAATAACGTTTTCATAACTTAATGGAAACGTCAGCAAGACATTCTAAGAACATATTTTTGTTAGCTGGGAAACTGCAGAAATTGCAAATAAGTTAGATGAGAATACAAACAAAGAGATATAATCAGTCTAGAAATTGGATGGTACTTCACAGTATTCAGATTTGATTAATTTGATCTGATTCTTCTTCTCAATTCTACAAAAATTCTATGCAATTCTGCATTTAAATCACGTGACTCTGATTCTTATTCTCAGTTCTACAATAATTCTTCACAATTCTGCATTATATCTCGCAATTCCGACTCTTCTTTTCAATTCTACAATAATTCTTCACAATTCACCATTTACATCTCACAATTTTGACTTTTCAATTCTACAATCATTCTTCACAATTCTGCATTTCTATGTTGCAATTCTGACTTTTCTTCTCAATTCTACAATAATTCTTCACAATTCTGCATTATACCTCGCAATTCCGACTCTTCTTTTCAATTCTAAAATAATTCTTCACAATTCTCTATTTACATCTCACAATTCTGACTTTTCAACTCGACAATAATTCGTCACAATTCTGCATTTATTTTTCACAATTCTGACTTCTCAAATCTACAATAATTAGCTGCAACTCTGCATCTATCTCGCAGTTCTGACGTTTCTTCTCAATTCTACAATAATTCTTCACAATTCTGCATTTATGTTGCAATTCCGACTTTTCTTCTCAATTCTACAATAATTCTTCACAATTCTGCAGTATCTCACCATTCCGACTCTTCTTTTTTTAATTCTACAATAATTCTTCACAATTCTCTATTTGCATTTCACAATTCTGACTTTCAATTCGACAATAATTCGTCACAATTCTGCATTTATTTTTCACAATTCTGACTTCTCAATTCTACAATAATTAGTCGCAACTCTGCATTTATCTCGTAGTTCTGACGTTTCTTCTCAATTCTACAAGAATTCTTCACAATTCTGCATTGATATGTTGCAATTCTGACTTTTCTTCTCAATTCTACAATAATTCTTTGCAATTGTGCATTTTTAACTTAAAATTCTTAGTTTGAATCTTGCAATTGTGACTTTTCTCCTCAATTCTGACTTTCCTTATCAATTCTGCAATTGTTCTTTGCCATTCTGTATTTAAATCTCACAATTATGGTATTTCTTCTTAATTCTACAATAATTCTATGCAGTTCTGCATTTAAATCTCACGATTATGATTATTCTCAATTCTACAATAATTCTTCACAATTCTCCGTTTACATCTGACAATTCGGACTTTTCAATTCAACAATAATTCATCACAAATATTATATATAAACATATAAACATTCAAATGTAACATTCCCATTATGTTTGCAAAATGATCAAATGAAATGTTGCTTTAACACTGCATTAAGCAAGAAAAAAATGATTTTAAAGCATTTAAAAAACTGGACATTCAGAAATAATATTTTCATAACTTAATGGAAACGTCACCAAGACATTCTTAGAACATATATTTTTTAGCTGGGAAACTGCAGAAATAAGTTAGATGAGAATACAAACAAAGAGATATAATCAGTCTAGAAATTGGATGGAACTTCACATTATTCAGATTAACAAATAAGTTTTCTTTCAAATGAGTCTTTTGAATAACAAATGCTAAACCCAAATAATAAGAATAAAACACTGAAGTATTTTAGTAAAGCATGTGCTTGGTTAAGAACTTGTCTTGTTGAAACTGAAATGACAGAGATGTTAATATGACATCCATTTTCTCCCAAAAATGTCAAAAAGATACAAAGACTCCCGGGTTTGTGCTTGAGGACTCTCAGAGAAATAATTATGAGCTCCATAAAAGCTCCTTCGTAGAAGCCACCAGGAGAAAAGGATCGAACAAAATTACTTTCTCTGCCTGTGCTTTATGTGCTTTAATAAGAGCGGCGTCAGATGGCCTTCTTCAGGAGGAACCGTGCTGGTACGAGACATGTCCATTCAGACGCTGTGTTTTCTGTATTCATTAAGAGAGAAAGATCTGCTCTCGGCCACATATATCACAGTTTTCCTTCATTACATGCTGCAGCTCGCATGTGTTGAAAAGAAGAGGATGAGGAGCACAGGCAGACGAGGAAGAACAGCCGCTGCTTTGAATGGGATCAGTCTCATGAGACAGATGCTCTCAGAACCCATTTTGTTATGTGCTCTTTTATACTTATTTATTTATTTATTTATTTATTTCTGTCTTAAATATACTGCTGCTCCACTCTCCTCTCAGAGAGCTTGTGAGGTTAATCACAGAGCGGAGAAGTTTGGACCTGCTGAGAAGAAACGCTGTGGTCCGGCAGAAAGAAGGCAGAAAGCGGAGGTCCGAGGAGAACAAAAGACACAGAAGACACTCTAATGACATGAAGCCATGAGGTGGAAAAAACATTTGCTTTCATATTTTGGTCAAATGCACTGGTGTTTAGATGACAGCGGAAGACGCTTCATTGTGTGTTCGTCTCCATGTGTGTCAGCATTAATAATCACAACCCATAAACACACACGCATACATGCGTGCAGACTGAAATATTAGTTCACCCAAATATACATGTTCCCTATGGAAGCTTATATCCGCCACGGAATCACACATGAAAAATGGGATTGTGACTCTTTATGTCACAATTTTGACATTTCTTTCCGATTATACAATTATCCTTTGCAGTGCTGCATTTATATCTCATAATTCTGACATTTCTTCTCAATTCTACTAAAATTCTTCACAATTCTGACTTTTGTTCTCAATTCTACAATAATTCTTTGTAATTCTGCATTTTTATCTCACAATTCTGCATTTATATCTCACAATTCTGCATTTATATCTCACAATTCTGATTCTTCTTCTCAATTCTACAATAATTCTAAACAATCCTGCATTTATATATCGCAATTCTGATGTTCTCAATTCTGCAATAATTCTTCACATTTCTACATTTACATCTCGAAATTATGGCGTTTCTTCTCAATTCTACAATAATTCTTCTCAATTCTACATTTTTTCTCACAATTCTGACGTTTCTTCTCAATTCTACAATAATACTTCTCAATTATGCATTTATATCTCGCAATTGATGTTTATTCTCAATTCTACAAAAAAATTCTTCTCAATTCTGCTTTTTTATCTAGCAAATCTGCCTTTCTTCTCAATTCTACAATAATTCTATGCAAGTCTCCATTTAAATCTGGCCATTCTGATTCTTCTTCTCAATTCTACAATAATTCGTCACAATTCTGCATTATATCTCACAATTCTGACTTTTCTTTTCAATTCTACAATAAATCTTCACAATTCTGCATTTACATGTTGCAATTCCAACTTTTCTTCTCAATTCTACAATAATTATTTGAAATTGTGCATTTGTATCTTACAATTCTGAGTTTGAATCTTGCAATTATGACTTTCCTCCTCAATTCTGACTTTCCTTCTCAATTCTGCAGTTGTTCTTTGCAATTCTGAATTTAAATATCACAATTCTGATTATTCTCAATTCTACAATAATTCTTCACAATTCTGCATTGATATGTTGCAATTCCGACTTTTCTTCTCAATTCTACAATAATTCTTCACAATTCTGCATTGATATGTTGCAATTCCGACTTTTCTTCTCAATTCTACAATAATTCTTTGCAGTTGTTCATTTTTATCTTACAATTCTGAGTGTGAATCTTGCAATTGTGACTTTTCTCCTCAATTCTGACTTTCCTTCTCAATTCTGCAATTGTTTGTTGCTATTGAGAATATAATGTTGATGTTTTTGGGTGAAGTGTTCCTGTAAATCTCTGTTCAAGGTGAGCTTTCCTCCTAAATCTCAGGCTTAAGGCTCTTCTAAAGGCACTTTTAACCTCGTCTCTCTTTACTGCCCCTCTCTATCTCTCAAGATTTCGCCAGCCAGTTAAACATAACAAGGCGAGCATCTCCAAAACACTAACAAGAGGGAAGAATCCAGTGGTTTTGACAGACCTGAGCATATCCAGAAAACAGAAGCGGATCACAGCCGCTTCGAGGACCAGACCATGACCTTCACATATGAATGAAGATCTAAGAAAGACCTTTAAGAAAGCACATACAGAAGATGGAAAGCATGCTTTTGCAAAAGAAAAACTAATATTTCTATTGAAACGAATAAATAAAAACTATTTCAGCTACATATAAATAGATTTAATAGGTGTGAACTGATCAGCAACTTATTTACAGAAGATGTTTCAAGGATCGATACTCTCATTCGTTGGATTATCAGTGCTGAAAAGAAGGAATAAAGCAATAAGCCACTCGAAGTCATGCGTTACAGTGATTTTACCACAGCTAAAGCCAAAACAGGTACCTGTGATTTTGTAAAGTGATTAAACAAGCATAGTGGAAAAATGAAAGCTGGTATCAAATCACAAGTCTGTAGCAATGTGTTTCAGTATTCCATAAAATCATAATAATGCATTCTGAAATGATTAGACATGCAGACTATACAAATGATTGAACTTTTGATGAAGTGAAGCTGATATCTTCAGATTGTGATTACATGAACTGATGTCCTGGTCACGCTTGATATTTGATTCATGATGCATTACTGTGCCGCACCTACAGAAATCGGATTAATTACCTCTGGCTTAAGTTTGTGAAGATAAAGAGCTTACAAAATACCTCTGGGAAAGTGATTAACCGCAGAAACAATAAATCAATCGATGACTCAAATGAAGCTCAACTACATTCACCAGCGGGAAGAGCGCCGGAATGCTAATAAATCTCAGAACTTGCATTAAACTGTTTTTCACAAAGTGACACGAGACTGTGCTGGAAAAGTTTGTTTACGTGGTTATGAAAATAAAACCTACAAATATCCAATAGAGAACATTCTGTGTTATTTTTAGGTTAGAAAAGTAAAATTGTATAAACATAAAACCAACAGGAAGGTTAGTTTTGTTGCAAAAAACCTTTCTGCAACATATGATTATAAAAATAAAACCTGAAAATTAATAATTTGAGAGCATTCTGTACAGGTGCTCTTTAGGTTTTTGCAAAAAAAAAACTTCCTTCGACGTTCTGTGATGGTTTTTTATGGTTACAAAACTATAAAACCTAAAAATAAACATTAGAGAATGTTTTGGATTTAGGTTTTGAATAAATAAATAAATAATTCCTGCAATGATCTGGAAAAGTTTTATGGTTATAAGACAATAAAAAAAGCTATTAGAGAAAGTTTGGTATGGGTTGTCCTTACATTATTACAAAAAACGTTCCTGCAGCATTCTAGGAAGGTTATTTTATAAACGTAAAACATAAAAAAAATAACCATTAGAGAATGTTCTGTACAGGTTCTCTTTAGGTTATTGCAAAAACCTTCCTGCAACGTTCTCGGAAAGGTTAGTTTTTGGTTACAAGAACATTCTTATTTGGTTCCCAAAAAAAAAAAAAAATAAAAAAAATAGGAACAATGTGTGTATTTATGGTTATAAAAAATAAAATCTAAAAATAATCATTAGAGAGCATTCTGTATAGGTTCTTTTCAGGTTACTGCAGAAAAAAAACCTGGAAATGTAATAAAAAATATAAAAACAAAACCTAATGAGAACCTTTAAAAACATTCTTTAATGTTTAATTACAAAAAAAAAAACCTTCCTGCAACGTTCTGGGAAGATTATTTACTGTTATAAAATAAACCTAAAAATAACCATTAGAGAATGTTCTGTAAAGGTTCTCTTGCAAAGTTTATTGCAAAAAAAAAAACCTTTCTGCAATGTTCTGGAAAGGTTAGTTTTTGGTTAGAAAAACGTTCTTATTTGCTTCCCCAATAATAACCAAACAGGAACCATATGGGAAAGTTAGAGGACCGTTGTGTGTTTTGTGGCTGGTCAGGAGTGAGTAATAAATATTTAGTTCTCCAAGAGTCCATATTTAATTAGACAAAGCATCCGGGAATATGCAGATAAAATGGGAGATGCTCTCTCTTACACAAGTCAATTAGTATCTTTAACAGCATCGTTATATTCTTTACAAGTGCTTTAGAGGGGCGTCATGTACAAAATGATGCTAACAGGATCTAATTAACAGATGCAAATGAGGAAAGCCGGAATAGTCGCAGAGAAGCAGAAGAGCGGCTCGGCGGGAAAGCTGGACCGCGTCGGATTACCAACGGCCCCCACGCTGGGGACCAAATGTGATGGTCCGCTCCTGCTGTTGTTCCTTACACGAGACAGGAGCAGACCATAAATATAGACATGGGGGGCGAAAAGGGAGGGTCAAAAAGGGGCTTGACCTTCTGGCGTCCAAATACTCGCCCAATTTTCTATCCGTCAGTCTGTCGGGTTCGCATCGCAGTCTGGAAGCATTCATCTCTGGGTTGGGGTTGCTTTTGTTGAAAGTGATGCAAAAGAGAGAAAGATGGCACTGAAAACACCAACCGAGCTGGCCGTTTCTTGTGTTTGGAGCATCGTATTGCTGTGTATCTGGCAGCTCTCTGCGCTCGGCCCTTCTGCTCGCGCAAAACCTCCCTGCCAAGACAGTGGTGCCGAGGTCACAAGCTCTTTCCACCCGCCGGGACTCTACAGGGAAGAGTGGCATCGGGACAGATAGGACCCTTTAGACGTGTCAAAAAGAAAGCGCAGGGGAAGCCAGTATTTGAGCAAACTCCCCACTCTCTGCTGCCCTTAACGCTCTGGCAGCATCTCTGCAGTTCTACTCGACATTCGTGCATGTGACCGACGCTTTTATGCACTGTATTCAAGCTATGAATGCATGTCACATGCATCACATTCTACCATCTGAGCTGCAGGAAGACGAAGTACATGCAGCAGTTACACTGCAAACAGTGATTTTCTAGCTCAGTGTTCTTGACTAGTTTTCCAGTGCATACATCTGAAGATTATTAAACCAATAAGCATTTACTTGATGAATGGCATAAGTTAGGGTTGGCATAATTTTTTTTGTTTTTTTTTTAATTGATTTAAATTCTTATGCTTAAAAAATATAAATACATCTGCCAATGTGGTTAGAAAATGAACTTGTTTTGAACTTTAAGGCAAGACACTATAGGAGAATAAGTTAACATTTTTAATTAATTAAATAAATGAATAATTAAGACATCACCGTGCACCTCCTGATGATTGATTACATTATTGAATTGCAAAAAAGTTTTGTATTACAGTTTTTTTTTTTAAATATCTAATTAAATATGCACTAATTTGCATATGTAGCAGAGTGAGGTATAGACCCAGTATGATTGACTGGCGTTACCCAAACAGGTGAACCTCAGTGTTTGTACTTTATCTAATTTTCAAACTCTTGACCACTTACTGCCACACATACATTTCCAGCAAATAAATCTGAACATTGTATCAAGTTTAAAGTTCTTTGATCTTGTTGACCTTTTGAAGTTAAAGGTGTTTCCAGAGGGGATTCTGGATTTCTCATCATAAATCAGAGAATACTGTGAACAGACAGAAAACAAACACAATTTCACCATGTTTTAAATGTTGTCTAAATCAGGGTGAATGAAATATGAACAAACCTTCAGAACAGAGAGAGGAATAAAACTGTAAAGTCTGGTGTTTGTAAGAGAAACTCTTTAAAGATTGAAATCTACAGACGCAAATATATAAGTGCTATTAAACACTTAAATGTGTGTTTTAGATGTTTTCTTCCCACTAAATTGAAATAAGACATCTTATGGATGCAAAATCGAGCAGTGCATGAAGAAAACTATTTGCCTTGCATTACATTTATTTTTCTGACCCAAATAGCAAATATTTTTTTCTTGTTTTCAACAAACACTTCACTTTGTTCAGTTTCTCATTAAATAAGACGACTTATCTTGTCATTTTGTATTTCATGAATGCATCTTGATTTAAGAACTTTTGATATTTGCACTGGCAAACAAGACGAAATCTCATATTTTATAGCAAAAAGCACCAATGAAACGAGAAAGGAGACTCCGCAAAGAGAGCGTTTCCCGTGTAAAGGGTAAGACGTCGAGTCCTGAAGAACCCCGTGACAAAGTGTTGCTGGGGCAGATGGCAGCTTTCTCATCGCAGTAGCGTCTGTGGGAGTGTGGAGGCTTTTCTCTGACAAGAGCCAGAAAATATTAACATGCACAAGCGAAACAACCGTTAACAAATCACAACCGGAGTGACGAGGCAGGATCGAATCTGAAACCGAAGACTTCAAGATTTCTCCAGGGTTTGACACCCTCCCACCATCTGAGAGTCGAAGCTTCAGCACTACGTCTTCACTGCAAGTTACAGGGCTTTACAGCTCTGTCGCAGGAGAGGCTTTTAAGACATTTGGAAATGCCAGCTGTGAGAAGCATGTACATGTAAAACTGAGGTGAATTCTCTGAACACACCAGGACGAGGGCCTCTGTTCTTGAAGAAGCTCAGCCTCCTGATGAATTCAGTCAAAGCCTTCATGGGAACCTAGAAGAGAAGGTGAGAGAAACCTCAGCAATGTGTAAGACAATCAGATTGAGGTTTGTGATCAGATGCCAGCTGGGTCTGAGCCCGACTCTCACGGCTGTGTGTTCAGAGTCTTCTGAAAGCATTTAGTGGAAACTCGCCACAGACGCTGGTCAACACCTGAGAGAACCAACCTGTATGTCTGCCTTCAGCAGGCCACCCTCATATGGAGGCACTTTTCATAATTTCCTAATTGATCAAATCAAGTGCTGCCATAACCGTGGTCTCGCAGATTATCCTGCTTTTACATCAGATGTTGTTCTCGCATGAACCTTTTGCTGATCAAATATCAGTGGAAATGTGAGAAAGAGATGATTATAAAAGCCATCAAGACTGACGAATCTGTCAGGCCATGAACTCAAGTTTCACAGTGCTTCCTTTGAACACGATTTATTAAGTATATAAAATGCGCAAAAGAATAATATCTTTGTAAAGTTCTCAAGTCACACTCATGTTTAGACATTAAAAGACTTAAAGGACCCTCAGTGAAAAGATTTGTTAATTTTTGTTCTTTTTATGACAAATAAAATTTCACTCACTGCTATCATCTGAAGAACTTCTGCTGCATCCAGTTTGTCAGAAATTAACTTTGTTACAAAGTTGCTTTGCTTTTTCTAATCATTTTTTAGCGAAGGCCTTTGAAAACGGAGCCTCGATTTAGCATCACACACCAGTGTGGCTGTCAACTGCACGAAACCAGCGTTTCACCTCCAACTCAAATCACTTTTAAATCACTGATCGTAGATAAAGTCATATTTGTGAAAACAGAAAAGAAACCGCGGTTGCATTGTGCAATTCTCATTTCTGGAATTAAACAATGTAAGGTGTGATGCTTCATTATTCAAGTGCTTGTAAAGTAGCTAAATGTTTAACATCTCTCTGGAGCCTCTGACATTATGAACAGCACAGCTGTTATTGATCAGAACAAGAGAGACTGTGATTGGGGCATGTTGTCACACTATGTGAAAACTGTGAAATAGACTTAAAGTCAGCAGAATTTGAACGGTAAAACAATTATGAAACACAAACTAATTTATAAAACACCCAAGATGCAAAATATCATAAAAAAATCTAGACCTGTGTTGCAGATTAATAAATATTAAACTGAGTAAAATTACAACACATGTGACAATTTGCCCCAAAAATACTGTTGTGCTCAGAAACTTCAAATCCACATTTGTTGTGCAATGACTCTATACTCTTATTGTATATCAGTGTGGTTTTGCAGTCACCTTATATTCAATAGCCTAGATATAGATAATATTCATATCACAAAATGATAATATGATTATATTAAAACATGTTTGGAGTATAAAACTACAAAAATGATTCTAAAGCGGATGTTTGAAATCCACTGCGAGAGAAAAGCGCTGTAGTGTGGTCTAAAATCACGCCATAACCTACCGGTAGGGCGGCGCTAGAGAGCAGAATCAATAAATCCAGCAGCAGCAGCATCACAGGTGCTTCAGTCGGTCAGTGCTTACCCTCAGTGACCCTCATGAGCTCGGTTCTTCTCCGTCTGAACACCAGAGCGCTTCAACCGTGAACTCTGGGTGAGATGAAGATGAAACTGGTGAGTTAGCTATTGAGCTGTTTAAATAATGCATGATATTTAATGTAATTTCGCAACTACACAAGAAGCTTCGATGCGTTTTCCACCCATAACTGATGGCCTGTCAATTTTACACAGAACCGTCATTTTTACTATATTAGTTTTACATTTGGTTTAACTCTTAACAGTGACATATAATTAAATATATTTTTTATAATTGCCTACTGGACCCACACAGTCATTGTTGTCTGTCAGAAACCTCTAGTTTAAGAATTAGACGTTTATTATTTACTCACAAATTCTCTGCAACATTTTGGACGTTAATTAAAAATAAGAAATTGTTTCGCAAAAAAACGTGTTTACGAGACACATTTCTCTTATGTATAAATTAATGTGTCATTCCGGGGGGGGGGGGG
>NW_015544237.1:198956-214864 GCF_001515605.1 Sinocyclocheilus anshuiensis
CTATCCCCCCCCCCCCCCGGAATGACACAGTTCTGTTAAATCATAAATATTGTCGGAACACACGTGTTCATTTTGCAGGCATTTTCACAGATTCATAAACGATGATGAGCCATATTAAGCCTATACAATAACTTGCAAAAATCAAGCTTATTGAATTATTAGCGCTTAACTATTTTTTGTTGATCCATTAAAGGCAGAATTGATTCTAAAATAACAAACATTAAGGTTATGCTCACATGACACTAAAAAAAGTCTAGATTGCATAAACATTAATGAATTTTAAAAATCGAAAGCGCCAATTTAAGTTTTAATTATTAATATGTTTATAAAACTATTATTATCTGTTGTTATTCGATTAAATCCAACACCGGAGAAGCTTTCAACTGAAGAATAACATTAACAGTAGCGAGGACTAACCAGTTAGTCTTAACTAATGATACTGAGGCGCACACAACATAGGCGATTTAATTAAAATGCTTTTATAAATGCATTAAAATAATAATGATTGCGTGCGTATAATAGAAAATAATAAAGTGATATATAGGAATATATTTTAAGAACGAATAATACACCTCGCCGATTAAATAAAATACTACACTTAGCCGAATTTAACAGCTAATGTATGATGAAAACAAATACACTTTTAATTAAATAAAATTATTTTATTTTATTATTTTACCTGCCATGGAGGATGGTTTTAGTTCAGATCCTTAAAAGCAAAACGTTTCACTTTGTTCTTAACTTCGCACTGAAATGTCGACCATGTGCAGATAGTTAGAGTTTTATTTTTAACCTGACTTTTTCTGTAGATTTAACACATTCATCCTGTCGTTCGCAGTGATGCCGAGACGCGACAGCAACTAACGGCGATCGAATTATCAAGCCTCGGGATTCGGATCGGTAGTTCGGATTGACAGACCATCCAAACATGCCCGGGGAAGGATCCGGTTCCGCACTTTCCTCACACACGGAGGCGGACGACGGGAAAGTTTCACCGATCATCTGTGAGGATGAAGTCTCGAGCGGCGGCCGGTACATACTCAACGGGCTCGGGTCCAATCGCTATTTCATGATGGGCTCGACGCAGCAAGCGCAGGAGAGTTCGAGTTCGAGTTCGAGTCCGTGCGCCTTGTTTCCGTACACGAGTCAAACCGGAGGCGTGTTCGCCGGTTCGGACGGATCGCGGTACGCGGCGTCGCTGCACTACGGCTCCGTGCTTCCCTCCGCGGGCTTCTGTCAGTCTCTGTGCGGGGGACGCGGCGACTTCGGCGCGGGGTATCAGTTCGGACACGGTTCTGGAAACAGCTTCCACTCGTATCAGGGCTCCGGTATCGGCTCCATGGCTCTGTCCGGAGCGGGGCTCCGAGCTCAGGTGTATCTGTGCAACCGGCCGCTGTGGCTCAAATTCCACCGGCACCAAACCGAGATGATCATCACCAAACAGGGCAGGTGAGCGGATCAAACCTCTGCTCTGGACCGGTGGAAAATGCAGGTTTCATGTTTTTGAGACGATAGATGTTCTATAATAAACAAATAAATTAGCCTACCAATATTTTATTAGGCTGTAAGAACGCTCCAAAGCAAATCACAACAACCGGCAGATGGACCTAACAGTTTTAAGTATTCTTATTACAGAAAGAACGTTTTAAATAGTGTTTAGGTCAAAAGTATTTTTACCTGGCGCAAAATAATACGCGATCCCGAACTGACGTGTTACTATAGCAACAGTAACGCGGAGTTTGTGTTGTCGTAAATATTTTTGAGGCTATATATGTATTATAATAATGGTCAACAGTTATTAGACAAATAATACATTGTTTTGTTTTAATAGCTAAATGACCACTCTAAATCACAAACAACTGGCTGAGAGGATCTTAAAAATAAGTGTTTCAGATATTCTGATTATCGATCGATCGAACGTTTGAAATGTGTTTTCAAATAGTGTTTGAATATTTAGATCACGAGGATATAAGTATTTGACCGGGCGGGAAATCCCGAGCTGACGTGTTACTATAGCAACAGTATAGCCTACGAGCGCTTGTGTTGTTGGAAATATTTTTGGCATAATCGATGTTCCATAATAATGGTTAACGGCAATTAAACAAATAGACGCATTTAATCAATATTTCCTTGTAAGAACGCTCTAAAGTAGCCTAAACTGATGGGACTTTAAAAAGAGTTTTAAATATTCTTATTACCTTTCAAAAAGTGTTTAGATCAAAAGAATAGGCCTATACATATTTCGACCTCGCAAAATTCTTGCTATAGCAACAGTACACGCGCTCTTGTGTTGTTATAAATGTTTTTAAGACGATCGAAATTCTATAATAATGCTAAAGTGTTTAAATAAATATACGAATGGGCTAAAGTAGGCTAATCGGGGGTCTTTTAAATATGACATAATCGTTTCAAAATAGTGTTTCTGTAGTTAATTGACATGGCGCTTGTGTTGCCATAGCCTACTGTTATCATTTATACATATATCACATATATCACAAAAAGTTTAGGCTAGTTTTTGATAAAAAAAAAAAAAAAAAGTTGATACCTGAAATAGCACCATTAAACAAATTTAGGTTGAACGCTTAAAAAAACATAGAAGTTCTTTATAAACATTTATTCCAATGAAAGCTGTAGATATATTTCGCACGAGTTAACAGAATATTTTTTTGTTTCATAATTTGTATTCATTCTTTGTTTTGTCTTTTAATTCCCCGGACAGGCGGATGTTCCCATTTCTAGGTTTCAATATTACCGGCTTGAGTTTGACGACGCATTATAATGTGTTTGTGGACATAGTTTTGGCCGATCCCAACCATTGGAGATTTCAGGGCGGAAAATGGGTGACCTGCGGGAAAGCCGACAGTAACCTGCAAGGTGTGGAGGACTGAAATCGATAGAATTAGCATGCGCTATTTTTATTCCATTTAAATTCTGTTTTATTATTTTAGGAAATAAGGTTTACGTCCACCCCGAATCGCCGAACACAGGCGCTCATTGGACGAGACAAGAAATTTCTTTCGGTAAACTGAAACTAACAAACAATAAAGGAGCAAACACCAATGCTTCACAGGTAAACAATTTTATTTTTATTTTGTAAGAATAGAACAATTACTGATGCATAAATAATTGTTCTAAATGCATTGCATATTGTTTTTGTGATAAAAATGCAACTAACTAGCACAAATACCTTTAAATGTGTGCTCTGATTCTATGTTTTCTTTTAATTAATGTCTTTAATCAGATGATCGTCCTTCAGTCTCTACACAAGTACCAGCCCAGGCTTCACATCGTTGAAGTGTCCGACGACGGAACTGAAAGCACTGGACGAGATTCTAAAACTCAGATCTTCACCTTTCCTGAGAACCAGTTCATCGCTGTTACTGCATATCAGAATACTGATGTATGAGCATAAATCAAGATATGCGTGCTTCACACGCTCAGTTAGGATTGATCTTCACATCTGTGTTTTTCTTCTTCTTCTAGATCACTCAACTCAAGATCGACCACAATCCTTTCGCAAAGGGTTTTAGAGATAATTATGATTCGTGAGTATATTATATCACTGATATCTCACCGTTCACTCTTAAATATAAAGCTGCTTTATTTGCATTGATGGTGCATGAAGAACCTTTAACATGCATGGAGTCTTTCCATTGCACAAACGGTTAAAAATGAAAATCTTGAAATAAATGGTTGTTTTATGAACTCTTCGCTAAAAGAAACCATGGCTCTTCTGTGGCATCACTGTGAAAGCCAGTGTGGAACCACTAAAGGTTCTTTTAAAGGAGACATATTATGCCCCTTTTTACAATATGTAATATAAGTCTCAGGTGTCCCCAGAATGTGTCTGTGAAGTTTCAGCTCAAAATACTCCACAGATACAGAACAGTTAGCATGTTCTGCTCAAACTTTCATCACGGCATTAGAGCTGGTACAGCGTTGTCGCTTGCGAAAACACAATGACGGCGGCGTGGGTGGAAACTTACAGATTAAGGGGCGGTAATATTATAATGAGATCCCTTTGCCACGTCACCAAGGGAGCGAAATCAGACGCGCTCGTTTTCTCAGACGCTTGCAGAAAAAGGCTTCCCAAAACAAAGTTACTGGGTTAATCTTTTTCACGTTTCCTTGGTTGGTAGATGCACCGGGGACCTGATTATAGCACTTACAACCTGGAAAAGTCAGATTTTCATGATATGTCACCTTTAAGAACGGATCACTGAAAGGTTCTTTGAGGAGCCCAAAATGTTCTTCTGTGGTTCCCCTTTTGGAACCTTTGTTTTTTATCTTATTTGCATTCATCTTTCAGGATGTACACCGTTCCAGAGCGTGAAAGACTCACACCGTCGCCGTCAGACTCGCCTCTCGCACGCTACACCATGCAACCCTTTCTACAGGATGAGTTTGTCAACAATCTGACCCCGAGTCGCCTTTACAACACCGAACGGACGGTTTCGCAGACAAACAGCATGCTTTCTCCTCCGGTGGAGGACGCTGGCGCTGCTCAGAGGTGGCTGGTCACTTCAGTACAGCATGCTAGCGGCAGCAAGCTGGAACTGACGGCATACGAGGGCGATTATTCCAGCTCGTTATTACCGTACAATTTCAAATCCTTACCTCTGCAGAGCGCACACTCGCTGGGCTACTATCCAGACGCCGCCTTCGCATCCGTCACCGCAGGATGGGGCTCCAGAGGCTCTTATCCCAGAAAAGTGGCGTCTGGATTGCCCTGGTCACCCAGACCAAGTCCCACGGACTTCACAGATGACCACATGCCCGATAAGGACAAATCTAGGGAAGGAAACACATTTAGTCAGACTTCAGCCTGGATGGAGAGCACGCCGCCTTTGAAACCTCTAGACTCTGTGGAGCCGAGCATTTACTCGGTGGTTTGCAAACGGAGGCGAGTTTCTGGAACAGAGCAAGTGTGAAGGTGATACAAGGCCATCGGCTATTACGCTTTCTACGCCAGCAGCTAGAGAAGCGTTCAGTCTCGTCTGATTTTGGTGTGGATGCGCTGAACTGCAAGACTGATCCACATCACGTGTGTCCAACTTTGATCGATTTGGCCATTTTGTGATTTGTGACCCTGGAGCACAAAACCAGTCATAAGGGTCAATTTTTCGAAATTGAGATTTATGTATCATCTGAAAGCTTTCCATTGATGTATGGTTTGTTAGGATAGGACAATATTTGTCTGAGATACAACTATTTGAACATCTGGAATCTGAGGGTGCAAAAAAATCTAAATATTGAGAACACCGTCGCCGTCAGACTCACCTCGCACGCGCTACACCATGCAACCCTTTCTGCAGGACCAGTTTGTCAACAATCTGACCCCGAGTCGCCTTTACAACACAGAACGGATGGTTTCGCAGACAAACAGCATGCTTTCTCCTCCGGTGGAGGACGCTGGCGCTGCTCAGAGGTGGCTGGTCACTTCAGTACAGCATGCTAGCGGCAGCAAGCTGGAACTGACGGCATACGAGGGCGATTATTCCAGCTCGTTATTACCGTACAATTTCAAATCCTTACCTCTGCAGAGCGCACACTCGCTGGGCTACTATCCAGATGCCGCCTTCGCATCCGTCACCGCAGGATGGGGCTCCAGAGGCTCTTATCCCAGAAAAATGGCGTCCGGATTGCCCTGGTCACCCAGACCGAGTCCCACGGACTTCACAGACGACCACATGCCCGATAAGGACAAATCTAGGGAAGGAAACGCATTTAGTCAGACTTCAGCCTGGATGGAGAGCACGCCGCCTTTGAAACCTCTAGACTCTGTGGAGCCGAGCATTTACTCGGTGGTTTGCAAACGGAGGCGAGTTTCTGGAACAGAGCAAGTGTGAAGGTGATACAAGGCCATCGGCTATTACGCTTTCTACGCCAGCAGCTAGAGAAGCGTTCAGTCTCGTCTGATTTTGGTGTGGATGCGCTGAACTGCAAGACTGATCCACATCACGTGTGTCCAACTTTGATCGATTTGGCCATTTTGTGATTTGTGACCCTGGAGCACAAAACCAGTCATAAGGGTCAATTTTTCGAAATTGAGATTTATGTATCATCTGAAAGCTTTCCATTGATGTATGGTTTGTTAGGATAGGACAATATTTGTCTGAGATACAACTATTTGAACATCTGGAATCTGAGGGTGCAAAAAAATCTAAATATTGAGAATATGAATATGAAGTTCTTAGCAATGCATATTACTAATCAAAAATTAAGTTTTGATATATTTACAGTAGGAAATTTACAAAATATCTTCATGGAACATGATCTTTACTTAATATCCTAATGATTTTTGTCATAAAAGAAAAATGTATAATTTTGACCCATACAATGTATTGTTGGCTATTGCTACAAATATACCCCAGCGACTTAAGACTGCTTTTGTGCTGCAGGGTCACGTTTATTAAAATCTCAAGCATATTGTTTCTGTCTAAAGTAATGCTGTTATATGTATTAAACCACTGCTGTTTTGGATGGGTATTTTTAAAAACATCTTTTCTTTTGAATATACAGTATTATTAATTAATTTAGACCATGCAAAACGTCAGAAATTCAGCAAAGAGCTTTGAAAACTAGTGCCTTTTCCACGACTATAAGAAAACTGGTGACACTTTAGTTTGGGGACCAATTCTCACTATTAACTAGCTGCTTATTAGCATGCATACTACTAGAATACTGGCTATTTATTAGCACTTACAAAGCACTTATTCTGCATGACCAGTTAATAGTGAGAATTGGTCCCCAAACTAAAATGTGACCAAAAAATCAAATTGCAAAAAAAGCAGAACAGTCTAGAAGAAACCTGAGACAGAAACTCAGATCAATAACTGAACGGTCTCACTAAAATCAGTATAAGATGCTTGAGTTGGGATGTATGAAGATCTGAATAGACTGTAGAATTGAATGCGTGTTACATTAAGGGAAATACATGGAACAAACACAGATATGGTGGATTATATATCATTAACATGAATCCAGAAGTTCTAAAGCTGTGTAAAGAGAAATATGTAGATGAAGTGTTGCTCACTAAATGTTGAGGACACTGACCTCTAGTGTCAGAACAAAGTAGTGAGGCCTGAAGAACATCTGATCAGTCCCTTAAAGGGATAGCTCACCCAAAAATGAAAATTCTGTCATCATCCGCTTGTTCCAACGCTGTTGAACACAAAAGAAGATATTTTGAAGAATGTTGGCAACCAAACAGTTGCTGGTAGCCACTGACTTCCATAGTATTTCTTTCCATACTACACTCTCAGAAAAAAAGGTACAAAAGTTGTCACTGGGGTGGTACCTCTTCAAAAGGCACAACTTTGTACCTAAAGAGTCCATACTGGTACCTTAAAGGTACATATTAGTACCTAAAGTGTACATATTGGTACCTAAAGTGTACATATTAGTACCTAAAAGGTTCAAAAGTGTACCTTTTGAAAAGGTACCGCCCCAGTGACAGTGTTTGTACCTTTTTTTCTGAGAGTGTATTAAAGTCAGTGGCTGCCAGAAACATAATAAAGTGCTCAACATAAAAAAGAAGCTCACTGGAACAACTTTTTGGGTGAACTGTCCCTTTAAAAGTCAAACGTTTTAAGTTTGATAAACCCAAATTAAACCATTTAATGATTTTAGAAATAACTGTCAGTAATGGGGAGACAACATACCTTGCAGCTTGAGTCCTGCTCAGTCATAAATACATCTATATATATAACCACATCATTTCAATAAAATCATGTAATTTCTCCAACAGATCATGAATGAATCAGATGGCAAAACTCTGATGAGAAACCAACAGAACGTGTTGCCCAGAAAGATTCATTAGATTTGGGAAATTCTCCATTGAACAACAATACCAATAACACTACTAATAATACATGAACTTTATAGTGCACCTTCAAAACGGTTTACAAAGTGCTTGTGTGTACATTCAAATGAAAACTAAAAAAAACTATAATAGTTACATTGCACATAAGAAGAGCATGTGTGAGATTGAGGGAATGCAGAAGCACTTTAAGACACTTTTCCTGTGTTTCGAACTGTCCGTAGATGAGCAAATATCATAAATAATGTCTCAGCGGTCATCTTGGGACAGCTTTTTTCAGTCATGCAAGTACAGCTCCTGATCCAAATACTGAAACACTCTCTAAAACTACTCACATTTCTTTCAGAATCTCACTTAAACATTGTTTCTGACCCACAAATAATGCTAAAATCCTGCGTGTCAGGGTTTCTGCAAGTTCTGCGAAGGCAAGTTTAAGACTCTTCTGAGACCAAGAAAAGAAAATCGAAGGAATAAATTAAAGGGAACTCAATACTTCACTATGCTCTCAATGTAAATGTCTAAGGAGAACACATTGAGTTACATTAGCAACACTTCAAAGCATGAAAACACAAAGTCCGACAGATAAAAATCAACTTAATTCAAAGGGAAAACTAATTTTCATTTCCCATAAACTCTCTTCATATTGATACATTAAAAAAAAAAAGCAAGACTTAATTTTTTGATTTCAGGATGTTTAGATATGTGTACTTAAAAACAAGACAATAATACTGAGGAAGATATTCATTTTTTTGCAGTTCATGCCATGACTTTATGAATTTAAGACTTTTTTTGCTCTGATTTAAGCCCTTTTTAAGCCTTAATTTGTGGAAGGACGACTTAAGACCTGCAGAAACCCTGATTATTTCATAATGCACATGTGCAGAGTTTCACATGTGGTGTTTTCTAATGTGGTTGTTTTTTAAAAACAAGGACACAGAAAAATCTAATGTGCATTATTTCAGATAAAAAGTTCCCATGTCTTCCAGAAGGTTCTGTGACATCCAGCAGTGAATGTTCTCTATATGCCCATCAGATAGATGAAGCTCTACTTTAGAGCATAGAAATCGGACTGATCTGGAAATAAATGAATCCGGTCAGACTTGAATGGGTTTTCTGCTGCGCTGCAGTTCTTCTTTCCATTTCCTCATGGCCCACGTCTGAGCAGAAACTCCAGAGAGCGTCGAGCGTCGTTCCTCCTGCAGGAACAGAGACATTCACATCAACTGATCACATGTAAACCTTGAATGCAATCCAAGTTGCTTTGAATAAAAGCATCTGCTAAATGCATGTGAATGTAAAGTCCGTCAGGTGCATGCTGGGATGCTTTGAACCGCAATGTTTCTGGTGGTCTTCAACCATTTTTGACCAAATCGGAATGGAAAAGGTTAAACTTCACTTGCTATGTGAACACAAAAAAATCATGGACGTGATTTGAAAAGGTTAAATGGTCTTAAAAAAATATTCACTCTAGTATTGTTCATTGGACACCGATGGGAAACTAAGTTCATCTAGTGGAAACGTTTGGTACTGCGCCCAAACAAAATCTTACTCAAAGCTCATTTTTTGTGATGTCAACCTAAAATTTGGAGCACAACCTGTTTAGATTTATGACTTTCATTTTCTCAGTTTTAGAGTAAAACGTGTTTTGTTAAATGCATATTTCATATAATTTTGGAAATATTTTTGTGCATTTTCATAATAAAATTAGATAAACTTTTTCATTTTTTTTAATTAACTTTGACAATAATGTATCATTTAGTGCTTTTTTAAAAAGAGACCAAATTTAAGTCTGTGCACATTCAAGATTTATGACCGTGTAAGTTGAAAAGTTCAGGTCTATGCTTAAGATGATTAATGGATTATAACTAGGGTTGCAAAGGGGTGGAACATTTCCGGAAACTTTCCAAAAGTCCCTGGAATATTCCCAAAAATCCTGGAAAGTTTCCAAAATTTCTGGAATACTTCCGAAATCTACTGGAATTTTTTTCGCAACCCTAATTATAACTACTGCACAAGTATAATTTAGTACCATAAAATCCTTTAAAAATACAAACTATTAAATAAAAAACATTATCAAATAAAATTACAGTGCATTCATGTCATTGAAATAAAAAAAGGTGATGTTTTTAAGCAGAGGCTCCTCATACACACCCCGTATGCCGGCGGATCTGAAGACGGGACCGGCCTCCCCCAAACTAAAATGTGACCAAAAAATCAAATTGCAAAAAAAGCAGAACAGTCTAGAAGAAACCTGAGACAGAAACTCAGATCAATAACTGAACGGTCTCACTAAAATCAGTATAAGATGCTTGAGTTGGGATGTATGAAGATCTGAATAGACTGTAGAATTGAATGCGTGTTACATTAAGGGAAATACATGGAACAAACACAGATATGGTGGATTATATATCATTAACATGAATCCAGAAGTTCTAAAGCTGTGTAAAGAGAAATATGTAGATGAAGTGTTGCTCACTAAATGTTGAGGACACTGACCTCTAGTGTCAGAACAAAGTAGTGAGGCCTGAAGAACATCTGATCAGTCCCTTAAAGGGATAGCTCACCCAAAAATGAAAATTCTGTCATCATCCGCTTGTTCCAACGCTGTTGAACACAAAAGAAGATATTTTGAAGAATGTTGGCAACCAAACAGTTGCTGGTAGCCACTGACTTCCATAGTATTTCTTTCCATACTACACTCTCAGAAAAAAAGGTACAAAAGTTGTCACTGGGGTGGTACCTCTTCAAAAGGCACAACTTTGTACCTAAAGAGTCCATACTGGTACCTTAAAGGTACATATTAGTACCTAAAGTGTACATATTGGTACCTAAAGTGTACATATTAGTACCTAAAAGGTTCAAAAGTGTACCTTTTGAAAAGGTACCGCCCCAGTGACAGTGTTTGTACCTTTTTTTCTGAGAGTGTATTAAAGTCAGTGGCTGCCAGAAACATAATAAAGTGCTCAACATAAAAAAGAAGCTCACTGGAACAACTTTTTGGGTGAACTGTCCCTTTAAAAGTCAAACGTTTTAAGTTTGATAAACCCAAATTAAACCATTTAATGATTTTAGAAATAACTGTCAGTAATGGGGAGACAACATACCTTGCAGCTTGAGTCCTGCTCAGTCATAAATACATCTATATATATAACCACATCATTTCAATAAAATCATGTAATTTCTCCAACAGATCATGAATGAATCAGATGGCAAAACTCTGATGAGAAACCAACAGAACGTGTTGCCCAGAAAGATTCATTAGATTTGGGAAATTCTCCATTGAACAACAATACCAATAACACTACTAATAATACATGAACTTTATAGTGCACCTTCAAAACGGTTTACAAAGTGCTTGTGTGTACATTCAAATGAAAACTAAAAAAAACTATAATAGTTACATTGCACATAAGAAGAGCATGTGTGAGATTGAGGGAATGCAGAAGCACTTTAAGACACTTTTCCTGTGTTTCGAACTGTCCGTAGATGAGCAAATATCATAAATAATGTCTCAGCGGTCATCTTGGGACAGCTTTTTTCAGTCATGCAAGTACAGCTCCTCATCCAAATACTGAAACACTCTCTAAAACTACTCACATTTCTTTCAGAATCTCACTTAAACATTGTTTCTGACCCACAAATAATGCTAAAATCCTGCGTGTCAGGGTTTCTGCAAGTTCTGCGAAGGCAAGTTTAAGACTCTTCTGAGACCAAGAAAAGAAAATCGAAGGAATAAATTAAAGGGAACTCAATACTTCACTATGCTCTCAATGTAAATGTCTAAGGAGAACACATTGAGTTACATTAGCAACACTTCAAAGCATGAAAACACAAAGTCCGACAGATAAAAATCAACTTAATTCAAAGGGAAAACTAATTTTCATTTCCCATAAACTCTCTTCATATTGATACATTAAAAAAAAAAAGCAAGACTTAATTTTTTGATTTCAGGATGTTTAGATATGTGTACTTAAAAACAAGACAATAATACTGAGGAAGATATTCATTTTTTTGCAGTTCATGCCATGACTTTATGAATTTAAGACTTTTTTTGCTCTGATTTAAGCCCTTTTTAAGCCTTAATTTGTGGAAGGACGACTTAAGACCTGCAGAAACCCTGATTATTTCATAATGCACATGTGCAGAGTTTCACATGTGGTGTTTTCTAATGTGGTTGTTTTTTAAAAACAAGGACACAGAAAAATCTAATGTGCATTATTTCAGATAAAAAGTTCCCATGTCTTCCAGAAGGTTCTGTGACATCCAGCAGTGAATGTTCTCTATATGCCCATCAGATAGATGAAGCTCTACTTTAGAGCATAGAAATCGGACTGATCTGGAAATAAATGAATCCGGTCAGACTTGAATGGGTTTTCTGCTGCGCTGCAGTTCTTCTTTCCATTTCCTCATGGCCCACGTCTGAGCAGAAACTCCAGAGAGCGTCGAGCGTCGTTCCTCCTGCAGGAACAGAGACATTCACATCAACTGATCACATGTAAACCTTGAATGCAATCCAAGTTGCTTTGAATAAAAGCATCTGCTAAATGCATGTGAATGTAAAGTCTGTCAGGTGCATGCTGGGATGCTTTGAACCGCAATGTTTCTGGTGGTCTTCAACCATTTTTGACCAAATCGGAATGGAAAAGGTTAAACTTCACTTGCTATGTGAACACAAAAAAATCATGGACGTGATTTGAAAAGGTTAAATGGTCTTAAAAAAATATTCACTCTAGTATTGTTCATTGGACACCGATGGGAAACTAAGTTCATCTAGTGGAAACGTTTGGTACTGCGCCCAAACAAAATCTTACTCAAAGCTCATTTTTTGTGATGTCAACCTAAAATTTGGAGCACAACCTGTTTAGATTTATGACTTTCATTTTCTCAGTTTTAGAGTAAAACGTGTTTTGTTAAATGCATATTTCATATAATTTTGGAAATATTTTTGTGCATTTTCATAATAAAATTAGATAAACTTTTTCATTTTTTTTAATTAACTTTGACAATAATGTATCATTTAGTGCTTTTTTAAAAAGAGACCAAATTTAAGTCTGTGCACATTCAAGATTTATGACCGTGTAAGTTGAAAAGTTCAGGTCTATGCTTAAGATGATTAATGGATTATAACTAGGGTTGCAAAGGGGTGGAACATTTCCGGAAACTTTCCAAAAGTCCCTGGAATATTCCCAAAAATCCTGGAAAGTTTCCAAAATTTCTGGAATACTTCCGAAATCTACTGGAATTTTTTTCGCAACCCTAATTATAACTACTGCACAAGTATAATTTAGTACCATAAAATCCTTTAAAAATACAAACTATTAAATAAAAAACATTATCAAATAAAATTACAGTGCATTCATGTCATTGAAATAAAAAAAGGTGATGTTTTTAAGCAGAGGCTCCTCATACACACCCCGTATGCCGGCGGATCTGAAGACGGGACCGGACTATAGGCCGGCGGGGAAGATTCTGGACGCGGATGATCCACGACGTCAGCTGCGTTCATGTGGATGACCATCAGACGCTTTCTCTGGAGGAGCAGCACATCGACACCTGAGCGTCTCGTGTGGTCAAGACGAGGTCATAGATCTCAAATAAACACTGATTTACCGGTTTACACCAGCAGCACAATGTTGGGATGATGAGAAGTGAGAAGATGAGGCCCAGACCGTTACAGGCGACGAAGGCGATGTTTGTGGTCAGAGATTGGGAACTCTCAGAACGGCTCAGGAAATGGGCACGCAGTAAATGTCCAAAAAACTACAACAGCCAGATGAATTATTAGCATGTCATTACAAATAAATATGAGTATACTAAAGCAATAAGCCCCAAGAAGCCGTGGTTTAAACTAACAACGCCCCTTAGCTGTTATAAAGTCACCGTAAACCACGGCTTCACGGGGCTTATTGCTTTTATAAAACGGTTATTCCATATACGTAGTAGGGTTTCACAAAATAAAACAGAGCAAATAAAGTGTAATGATATTAATAAAAACAGTATTCTTCCACCAAACAATGTAGCTCCTCAGAAACAGTTGTGGTTGCTACAAAGTGGTTGCCGAGCAACACACAAACGTAAACAAAGGTATATATTTGTAGAGTAATTTACAACAGCTTCGAACGCGGCTCAGCCAATCAGAATCAAGGACCGGAACTATCTGTTTTATAATAATCATTAGGACCCAAGGTTTCATAAGTCAATAGCATGAACTGAATCGTTGTGTTCAACCACTTCTATGGTAATAATTCAAATCAGACCAGGTAAGTTTTCATGCATGAAAGTTCCGATTTCAGATTAAAACATTGTAAGCGGATGCAAACATTAGTTTGTGTGTGCATTCTGGTGTTCTTTAGACTAAACACTACTGATAACCGCACTAGCATCACCTACAGGTTGTGCTGGATTCATATCAGCAGAAATAATCACTCACCACATCCCTCAGAATCCCTAAGACGACTATGACGAAAAACACGACGATGGTCGCCACCACATTGCAGATATTGAGCAGATTCAGCACCTGAGATGTGATCACCTGACCATGACAAACATCAGTTTATTTTATTATCAAACACCTCTGCAGATCTGATCATTATATGGGTTTTCTATAACTGTCCAAATGTAAGATAACGATGACTGACCAGACAAGGGTTGCGGGTGCATGCAGCTGTAGCTGTTATAACTCCTATTAAAACCACCTACAGACACACAGCAGCATCAGACAGGTGAGAAATATGAACATTATTCAGCATTTCTTTACAGCTCTACATCATGTCGAATAAAACATTAATATATATGCATTACAGATTAAACATTTGGAATAATTATAAGTCTTTTCTGCTCACCGAGGCTGCATTTAGTTGATAAAAAATACAGTAAAAATTGTGAAATATTATTATAATTTAAAACAGCTGTTTTCTATGTGAATATCTGTTAAACTGTAATGTATTTCTGTGATGCGCAGCTGTATTTTCAGCATCATTACTCCAGTCTTCAGTGTCACATGATCTTCAGAAATCAGTGTAATATGCTGATCTGCTGCTCAAGAAACATTTCTGATTATTATCAATGTTGAAAACAGTCGTGCTGCACAATATTTTTGTGTAAACTGTTTAGGGTAGATAAAAAAATTACTTAAAGTATTCATCAAGGACTCATTAAATGAATGAAAAGTGAGAATAAAGACATTTATAATGTTACAAAGGATTTCTATTTCAGATAAATGCTGTTCTTTTGAACTTTCCTTAATTCAGCTTCAGGTTTGAAGGTTTAAGTTGATGTATTTAAAACTGACTCACTGAATCTTTTGTTTGTTCTTTTAAATTAGAATAATATTTCACAATTTTTACTGTATTTTTGATCAGATAAATGCAGCCTTGATAAGCAGAAGAGACTCTTTCAGAAACATTAAAAATTCTAATTATTCAGATTTTTGACCATTAGTGTATATAATAAAAGAGACTCACAAAGCAAGCCGGTATCAACAACCAGAGATCGTAATTCCAATAGACGAGTCCAAACACCATGGAACCAGTCAGGATCTCCAGCCACTGCAGGATCACACACACACACACATACACACACACACACACACACACACACACACACACACACACAAACACTCACACTCACACTCACACTCACACACACACGCACAGACACACACACATACACATACACAGGTTCAGCTCGAGAGCTCAGAGACTCTCAGCTCTAGATATGTTCAGTTAAAGCAGGTGTTTTTACCCCCAGCACCGCTGGGTGCATCTTCAGGAAGCCCTTCACTCCTGGATGCTCTCCGGGCTTCGACTCCGTGATCTGAAGAGGAGGCTCGGCCTGATCCTGTGGAGCTGAGGAGCTGATGATCACCTCCACTCTTCTGGACATCTTCACACACACACACACACACACACACACTAATGTGAGTTTCACAATCACCTGTGTTGTCATTCCTTCAGCTGAAGAACTAAAAGTCATTGTTCACCACATTCTTCAAGCAGAAAAACCAGATGAACCTGCGCCGCCGCGGATTCTCTCAGACACCCAGATCGTTTAATTGCTCTCAATTTAGCTTAAGTTTTGAAGGTAT
>NW_015544237.1:215071-218394 GCF_001515605.1 Sinocyclocheilus anshuiensis
CACCCGCGCACACACACACACACACACACACACACACACACACACACACACACTAATGAGAGTTTCACAATCACGTGTTTTTTTATCCTGTCAGCTGGAGAACTAAAAGTTATTGTTCACCACATTCTTTAAGCAGAAAAACCAGATGAACCTGCGGCGGCGCTCTGATTCTCTCAGTCACTCGGACTGTTTAATTGCTCTTAATTCAGCTTCAGGTTTGAAGGTTTAAGTTGATGTATTTAAAGCTGACTCACTGAATCTTTTGTGTTGATATTTTATTAGTGAAGATCTGTGTTTTGGAGTTATTGGGTCAAATCAGATCTTTATATACATCAACACACCAAGGTTTTCAATCTCTTTTTTTTTCTATAAATGTTTTAATCACCTAAATGCGTGAATTCAGGTAAACTGGGACACCTTTTGCCATTGAGATGATTGGGAAAATGTCCCAATTCACCTGAATTCACTCTACTAAAGCAGAGAAGCTTCAAGAAGAACATGAGTAAATGCAGATCTTTCCCTCACTTTGTCCTCAGTTAAACTCAGCTCAGATTCATATTAAGTTACTGAATTCTATGAAATGAAGTATAATATGTAGAGGTCGTGTTACCTTGTTGTTGGTGTTTCTCTGGTCTCAGTTCTTGTCATTTTCTGTCATTCTTCAGGCGAGAATCATTGGAGAAGCTCCTCCTCTAAACATGCGGAGAATGCTTGTCAAGCATCAGATCAGCAGCTCTATCTGATGAGTTATGAGAGTTATTCACAAACACACACTTGTTTATTTAACTATCCAAACTGTCATTCATCAGAGCTCTATTGTTTAGCTAGTTATAAACAACATAACCCACACTAACCCTGACAGAAACTGCATTTTCACAATTTAAAACAAACAAAAAACACTTTATTTCTATGCAATTTTAACAAATGAGGGTTTCTACAAAGGTTTTGTCAGGTTTAGCTCACTCTCTGTACCCAAAATATGGTTAATACACAAAATATGAAAACACAATAATATGAACTATTACACGATGAGACACAAACAGTTTATTCATGCAAAATGTTTTATTGTGAATAAAAACAGCATATTAAAAGAGTGACCGGACACTCATAAATGACATAACAACAGACGTGAGGAAAAGAACAGAAAGAGAAAAACAGTGGCAGAACGACAGAAAATATTTACAGAATTATTAGTTTGAGACGCTTTCCACTAAATTAAAGTTTAAAAGAGTCTGCATGAGAGCAGGTGAACCCCGCCTGATAACCGCTGGATAACTAGTATTACTAGTGTTCTTCTCAGCGTCTTCTGTGATTCATTCAAATAAAGTAAAGCTTTGTTTTATGTGTGAATGATTAATAATTGACACACACACACACACACACACACACACACACAGTGATGTTTTCTGTCTCTGTGTCCGTCAGTAAAGTCAATGGGAAGGAAGCGTCTGATAATAAAGGGAAGAAGAAACGGGCGACTCTCACGTACACGGCTGCACATCTGCATGAGAAAGGAGTTCTGCTGGAGATTGAAGACCTGCCCATCACACAGTACGACACACACACACACACGTCATTACAATATTGATCCAGCGCTGGATGCTGATTGGTCGATACAGTGCTCAAATACACTGATTCTGATTCTGAGAGATTCATCCAGACTGAATCACTCAATGATTTAAAGTTGCTCTTTGTGAGTCTTTTTGAAAGAAATTAATGCTTTTATTCATCAAGGATGCATTAAACTGATCAAAAGTGACAGTAAAGACATTTATAATTATACAAAAGATTTCTATTTGAATAAATGCTGTTCTTTTGAACTTTCTATTTCTGTGAATTCTGAAAAATAAAACGTATCGCTTTTAGAAGATTTAGAAGATTAGACTTTTAGGAGAGAGAGTGTGTGTGTGTGTGTGTGTGTGTGTGTGTGTGTGTGTATAAGTGTGAGTGTGTGTGTATGTGTGAGAGTGTGTGTGTGTTACCTGTTGGTGAAGTCCTGAAGGCAGGTGTTGATGTATTGGCTGTAATAATCCACCTGCTCTGAGTGGAAGCAGCTCTTGCACTGCAGGTGGTTAAGTGTTTCTCTGAGTTTGACCAGCTCTGCCTGACACTGCTGACAATACACACGCTGATGACGGATGTCCTTCACACACAAACACACAGAGTAGACCGTCAGCACACACACACACACCGGACCGTCAGCATCGCACACCTGACTCTGGTTACCTTGGCGATGAGCTGCAGTATCTGTGTGTGTGTGTGTCAGGAGGGCTGCCCAATGGCCTCCAGTCTCCTCAGGTTCCTCTGGATCTTCCTCTTCTTCTCCTCCAGCGTCAGGTTCCCGTCTGCGATTGGTTCCTCTTCATCTTCTCTGGGGTTCGTGCATCTGTCTGAGCGCGCTGATGCATCATCCAGCCGTGCTGCACCTCCTGAACACACACAAACACACACACACACATATATATATAAGGTGTATAAAAACATACATATATAAAATGTATATTTAATTCAGGGTTCCTACACATTTTCCATTTCAAAATTCCATACTTTTCCACTCAAATTTCCAAACCTCTCAGTAGATTTTTGTAGAGCTCGACCGATATATCGTTTTGCCGATATTATTGGAATTATTCGTTTGAGATGCTTTCCACTAAAATAAAGTTTAAAAGAGTCTGCATGAGAGCAGGTGAACCCCGCCTCATAACCGCTGGATAACTAGTATTACTAGTGTTCTTCTCAGCGTCTTCTGTGATTCATTCAAATAAAGTAAAGCTTTGTTTTATGTGTGAATGATTAATAATTGAATGTATATGTAGTGTATGATAGTGTCTTGAATATATCCAGAGTGATTTTGGTTAGTAAAATAAAATGCATAATTATTACACTGGGAAAATAAAGAATCAGGTTTATATGGAGTGCTTTCAAATCTGTGTTGAGAGTAACAGGAAGTCCAGCTCTCTGAACGCGCGCACACACACACACACACACACACACACACGATTTATAAGCTTGTTTCCTCACGGGGACCTCAAAAATGTCCCCACAATCTCAAAATTTACTAGTATTACTATCCTAGTATAAACGAATCAGACTTACAGCGATGGCGCTGCAGACGGCAGCCTCAGTGCTTGGCTCTCCAGTGTTCGTATTGTTTTTGTTAGTTATTCCTGTTTTTTTGTTTCTCAAACACGATCAGTTTTACCAGGGATGAGCTGCTGAACATTCGGCAGAACACACCACACAATCTTCTACCGGATTTCGTTTATTCGGACGTTTTGCTGAACGTTGTAGTTGGCGAAGCTGCTGCGCTGATCACGCGCTTC
>NW_015544237.1:223416-229039 GCF_001515605.1 Sinocyclocheilus anshuiensis
GGAAATATCTAGTAAATTTCACAAACAATTACAGAGAAAAGGAAGGTAACATTAAATGTAACTAGAAGTATAAAAACTAAAATAGTATTTCTTGTAAAATGTATATTTTGTATATGTATATGTATGGGGTATATTTGTAGCAATAGCCAACAATACATTGTATGGGTCAAAATTATACATTTTTCTTTTATGCCAAAAATCATTAGGATATTAAGCAAAGATCATGTTCCATGAAGATATTTAGTAAGTTTCCTACCGTAAATATATCAAAACGCAATTTTTGATTAGTAATATGCATTGCTCAGAACTTCATTTGAACAACTTTAAAGATGATTTTCTCAATATTTAGATTTTTTTGCACCCTCAGATTCCAGATTTTCAAATATTGTCCTATCCTAACAAACCATACATCAATGGAAAGCTCATTTATTCAGCTTTCAGATGATGCATAAATCTCAGTTTCAGAAAAATTGACACTTATGACTGGTTTTGTGCTCCAGGGTCACAAATCAGTATAAATTGGGTCTTTCTACAAGAAACTATAGATTTCTTTTAAATCTTAGAATGGGGTCCCTCGCGCAAAAATGATTAGATCTGATTAGATCTGTGACATCTAAAAGATTGAAAACTCATAAATCATGCACCTGTGAACAGGTATTTCTACATTGACATTAGATGCTGAAAACATCTGCTTTTGCTGCATCTGTCAGTCCAATACGACTGTCATATCAGACAGAGAAACAGAGTAAAGCCTCATGATTTGCTGTCTTCTTCAGCTCAGAGAGAAGAGACTGCAGCGGACGTGTGCGTTTAATCTGGGCGCGGCGTACGTGGAGGCGGGCGAGCCTCAGAAGGGGCTGGATGTCCTGTCGCGCACACAGCCGGGCGAGAGAGGCGAGCGGATCGCAGATATGCAGTTTAACCTGGCCACGGCCCACGAGGCTCTGGGGGACCAAACGCAGGCGGCGCAACACTATCTGCAGGCCGCGCAGCTGTACCGCTCGCAGGGAGACGCCGGCGCCGAGGGAGACACGTGCGTCAGACTCGCACACTGCCACCTGCTGAGAAAGGTCTGTTCCCATCGTTATGTTCTGGGTCAAATGGAACCTAATTGGATTTTATTAAATGGAGAGGTCCGGTCCTTGATTCTGATTGGCTGAGCCGCGTTCGAAGCTGTTATAAATGACTCTACAAAGTAACATACACCTTTGTTTACGTTTGTGTGTTGCTCGGCAACCACTTTGTAGCAACCACAACTGTTTCTGAGGAACTACATTGTTTGGTGGAAGAATACTGTTTTTATTAATATCATTACACTTTATTTGCTCTGTTTTATTTTGTGAAACCTTACTACGTATATGGAATAACCGTTTTATAAAAGCAATAACCCCCGTGAAGCTGTGGTTTACAGCTGTTATAAATTCACTGTAAACCACGGCTTCACGGGGCTTATTGCTTTACAATACAATTTGCCAAAAGTCACACTATGAAAAAAAGGAAAAGGTAAAAACAGTAAACCTTTAGCGTTAACAATTCTTGTGCAGTGCAAACAAATAAATAAATAAAATGAGTACATATGATTTTTAAAACATTTTTTCCCACAAACTACATTTTATAAACAGTATTGTATTTTTAAAACATTTTAAAGAGAAGAAGTGTTACTCATTCTCTGTGCTTCCCTGAAGCTCAAAGTTATACACCACACTCTCAACGCCAAGATCATGGGTTCGATTCCCAGCGAAATTAACATAAATGAACTGATAAAAATGTACATGATCAATGCAATGTAAATTTCTTTTGGATAAAAGAAAGAGTTTTTATTCATTTTTATTTTAGTTTTAGTTGTTTTAATACATCAACAAACTAAATTTAAAATGAGAAATGTTTCCTTGGAAACTAATAATAATTAAAATAAATAAAAATAATTATAATTAATAAATTAATAAATAAAAATAATGATTTATATGTTATTTCAGTTAGCATTTGTTTTATTTCAAGTAATGATTTTTTTATGGTTTTAGATTTAGTTTTAGTTAACTATAAATGTAAAATAAATGCAAATACCTTTAAAGATGAGAAACTGACATGACAAAAAATACATTAAAATAATACTTTTTTTGGTTCTGTGCAGCTGCCTCTGTAAAAAAAAAAAGAGTTTTCACAATTGTAAATAAAATAAAAGGAAGGGCAATGAAACGGTCCTTATAATTAAACTGGTGCAATATATTCACCCCAAACCGTTTAACATATAGACTCCATTCAAAGTTTAATTCAGAGATAATTTCAGTTTTTGTTATGCACCTGTTTTTGTTTTTTGTAAAAAAAAATTTATTTTGAAACATTTTTTATTATTTGTTAATAATTTGAATTTAAAATGTAAAAAATCTTTGAAAATTGAACTGCATGTTATCATTATATTTGCATGACTGGCCCCTGGTCTTGTTTATTTAATCCTAATGCATGAGCTGCAGGTGTATTTGAGCCGGTTGTTCTGTGTGTGTAATGCAGGAGTGGGACGAGGCTGCAGCTAGTTTCCAGCGAGCCGCCGAGAGTTATAAACTAGCAGGAAACGCGTCTGCAGCTGCGCTGGCACTGAAGCATGCTGGGAAACACATGCTACAGAGCGGCCGGAGCTCCAGCGATGACATCATCAGCGTGCTGACCGACAGCCTGGAGATGAGCGTGAACATAAGCGATGCAGAGACGCTGGGTAACACGCTCGCTATCACTGATTAGTGATGATTATTAAGTTCAGCATCACTAAAACTCACTAAATGAGCGAGGAACATACTCAGGTTCAATCAAGTTCGATCAATTCTCCACATCAGGAATATTAGATCCAATCCCGGATGCCAGATCCTGTCAGAAAATATGTTTTTTGTCTGGTACCCGAAATCAGCGTTTTACTGAACCCAAAACTGTATTAACAATCTTCTATCAGCCAAAAACTTGACTGAGAATACCGGGAAAGAGCAGAAGCAGGAGACGAAGTTTTTATTGGAAATGATATTGAATAATCTTAGTTACGTATGTTTCAATGCCCAAACTTCGTCTAATCAGCACAAATACAAGAAGTGTTTTTATACCAAATTTCTTCACATCAACATCCAATCTCATAAAACCTTTGGGATATTCTCTCTTATCTCTTATTTGTGAAGACAAACACTCCACGAAACTCCACAATTATAAGATTACACAACAATAGCAAGCATTGCAAGAGCAAGAAAAATAATAAGTAAAACATAAAACCCTTTAAACAGAAGCGTGGAAAAGCACTTAGGCTATGTTCACACTGCAGGAAAACGTGGCCCAATTTTTTTTGCTCAAATGTGACCCTGCAGCACAAAAGCAGTCTTAAGTCGCTGCGGTATATTTGTAGCAATAGCCAACAATACATTGTATGGGTCAAAATTATACATTTTTCTTTTATGCTAAAAATCATTAGGATATTAACTAAAGATCATGTTCCATGAAGATATTGTAAATTTCCTATCGTAAATATATCAAAACTTAATTGTTGATTAGTAATATGCATTGCTAAGAACTTCATTTAAAGATAATTTTCTCAATATTTCGATTTTCGTGCACCCTCAGATTCCAGATGTTCAAATAGTTGTATCTCAGACAAATATTGTCCTATCCTAACAAACCATACATCAATGGAAAGCTGATTTATTCAGCTTTCAGATGATGCATACGTCTCAATTTTGAAAAATTGACACTTAAGACTGGTTTTGTGGTCCAGGGTCACATATGTGATGTGACTCAGATCGTTTAGTTTCATGACAGTGTGAACAGCTCGAACCACATGGAATCTGATCTTTTCAGTTATGATTTGGGCCACTTTCATATGTGGCACTAAATCTGATTCAGGTCAGATGATTTGCAATGCGACCGTAGTTTGAACGGTCATCTCAGAATTCATGTGACGTTTACGTTAATTCTGTGCAACTTTACTTACCGGTATTTCTTTGATCACTTGGAGTCAGTGGAGAGAAAAGAGCTGTTGTTTTACAGTGAATTACAGAGACAGTGCTATACAAGCTAAACTTACTGGGTTGTACAGTAAATATTTAAAAACTTTGCTTCATCCTCCTTATCGCCTGATCACAAATTCGCTGGCTTCGCAAAAATATTTTGGTTTAGTGTAGCTGCCTTTATCATATGAAATATGTGGGTCGAACTGACCCGCGAACATCATAATCAGAATAGAAATGATTGTATGTGGTCACCTGTGTTTCAGGGAAGCTGCTGAGTGATGTGGCTCTGAGTTTCTCTCAGATGAGGCTGTTCTCCGAGGCGTCGGAGTGTTACGAGCAGGCGCTTCCTCTGGTCTCCTCCAAACCGCGCAGACTGGCTGTGGTTCTGCAGAATCTGGGCGCCGTCTATAACGCTCTGGGTCAGTACCGGCAGTCCCTGAGATTCCACCGAGACGCAGCGGCGCTCCACGGTGAGACACACACACCTCAGACACCTGACACATCAGAGTTTATCGTGAGCATGTGGTCAGTTCATGCAACAGTGCATCTACTGTTAGAAACAGCACTTTCCTTCCAGAATTATTACACATGTACATGCAGTTTGTTGAGCTCATAATGAATTTAAAATTCATTTTTCACCACAGGGCTATTATAAAATATTTGGCACAGGTGTGTATTTGGCACAGAAATCATGTGTCATACGTCCAACTCGTTTTTTTTAAACCTTGGCCATGTTTAGCAACAGTGTAAATAAGTCAGAATGCATGAATTAGCATTAGACCTTACTTTTAAAGTTTCAAGATTTTTATTTGTCACATACCAGTGTTATTTTAGAATCACTGAGATACTATTATAGTTTTTTTAAATTAATATTTTGAATAAGCTTTTATTTTTATATTTTCCGTTTTAATTTTAGTTAGTTTTAGTGATTCTTTTGTGCCTTTTTGTCATTTTTAGCAGTTTTTTTTTTCCCATTCATTTTAATTTCAGATTTAGTTTATTTTAGTACATCAAGTTATACTAAAATGAGAAATGTTGCTATGGCAACTAGCTGAAATAAGTTTATTGTATTTTATTTTATATTTTATTATATATATTATTTGAAGTAACGAAAATGTTTTTATATGGTTTTAGTTTTGGTTTACCATAATAATTGTGTCACATAAACAGTTATATAAACTATACAACTTGCGGTGAAATCCTGGTAAGCTACTAGATTGTGCATTAAATATTAATAAACAGTAGGTAAAAAAATACTTACAAAATGATCATAAAGTGATTCATGTTAAGGAGGCAAAGTGTTAACAGTACATTTATTGTTAAGTATCCATTAATGGATTCCCAAAAATATGCGTTATAGTCAAAGATGTCTTACAAAAATCACATTCTGCTAATTTTTCAGTAGAGGCATTATTTACTGCTGTTATATTTGGTGCATGTGCAGCGTGTCATCATGATTACTGTCGTGTGGCGTGTCCCGCAGGCTCTCTGGGCAGTCGTGCAGCTCAGGGTCGCTGCTTCAGTAAT
Organism: Sinocyclocheilus anshuiensis; assembly: GCF_001515605.1. Classification (NCBI taxonomy): domain Eukaryota; kingdom Metazoa; phylum Chordata; class Actinopteri; order Cypriniformes; family Cyprinidae; genus Sinocyclocheilus; species Sinocyclocheilus anshuiensis. The sequence continues at coordinate 228,924 of NW_015544237.1, forward strand.
CTTGGTTTTGCTCTGGTGGAGCTGGGAGAGCTGGAGGAGGCGTGGGAGAGTTACCTACACGCACAGCAGGCCTTCAGAGACGCTGGTACACACACACACACACAGACAAACATACA
>NW_015544237.1:229136-238704 GCF_001515605.1 Sinocyclocheilus anshuiensis
ACACACACACACACACACACACACACACACACACAGAATCAATTTCAACTTCTTGAAATTTCATGTCATTTACAGGTCATTAACATCTCACTGTTACTGATTTATCATGCAGCTCAAAGCATTATGGGTAGAATCTCTCATCAGTCTATTCTGATTCATCAACACAGTTTCACTGATGCTCTTTTATAAACCCCAAACCCAGGATAGAGTGGCTGAGTGAATGTGGTCTGGACTGTGTGGATGAGGCTCATTGTGTCAGAGACGCTGTAGAAGGACAGAGTTCCTGCACTGTGATCCACAAACACTCCTATTCTACTGCTGATGTACTCTACAGGGAGAGCAGTCTGTATCTTATTGTGTCTGAATGTGTATCTGGAGGGAGTGCAGATCAAACTCCAGGACTGATCATTATATCCAAACAAACACTCATCACCCCATCCCTGCCTGCTGATGCTCTTATATGACACTGATATACGCACACCATAATTTCCACTCCACTCCAGCTCCCAGTAACAGCGTCCACACACACTCTCTCTACACAACACCTGACGATACACATCAAATCTGTCTGGATGATCAGCATACGGCTGATCTGTGTAAGTGACAGTAATCACTCTGTTGCTTTCAGAAAGATGGAGGATTTTATTCACTGTGTTCAGATCCAGAGAGAGCTGATGGGAATCTGATGGAGAAAAAACACATCAGAATCAGGAATTATGAATCTGTTTGATCTTTTCATGTAGCTGAACTCTTCATGTTCAGTGTATCATCAGTGTCTCAGTACAGATGAGCAGATATCTGTGCAAATCATCATTTACATCATCAGTTATAAAACTCTTCTTTCACCTTCTACAGGAAGAACACGAAGACACTCAGTGAGTTTTTCTGCTTGTTTTCTTACTGACTTATATTGTAGAAAGTCGTTCCTGGTTCTTGGAACAATGTTGGTGAATGTGACTGTGGAAATCAACAGACATGAACAGTGTGATTCTCATGATCCTGTATCTATTCCTAACACATTTCTAATATGATGTTCTGCATGATATGAGCTGATGATGGACTGGTTTCTGAGAGCAGATGAATCTGCAGGACTTTACCTCTGTCTGAGATCTTCTTGAGCTCCTCTTTGCAGAAATCCTCCAGTTTGTCTCTCAGCTGACAGATTCTCTCAGATCATCAAAAGAGAAGAGAGAACTGAAGGGATCATCATTTACGTCTGTAGATTCAGGAGGTGCTGAGAGAGACTGGAAACTCTACAGAAAACAATAAAAACTCATCAGCTCCACACTTCACCTAATAACCTGGACCAACATCAGATTTGTGTGGCTCTTGTTGACTTGACTGATCTTTAGTAACGCACCTCAATCCAGCACTTTCACAGCATCAGCTTTATTCTTCTCATATTCATTATATCACATTAGAGCTACAGATTCTAGTATTTGACACTTACACTCTATGTGAACTTTCTAGGAAACCGTTTGGATGATAAAACATCTGCTAAGATCATAAATGTCCATCTAACAGCTCAAGCACATCAATGGAGTCTCATTGTAGAGTTGAGTAGATTTGCTCAGGAAAAGCAGCTCAAAGGCTATGATTAGATTGACCATTATTTATAACTTTAGAGTGGTTAGAGACACTGAAACTTCACAAGGACCCTTAATACACAGTCAGGTTTGATTTGGCTTCAGTACACTGAAGCATTGCTAATATACAGCCTGACTTCATGTTGTCTTCATGGTCATGTAAGCGGAGTATGTTTCAAAAGAATATGATCAGATGAGAGTCTGACTGATGATTATGTAATGAACTCACTCATGACTTCTGCGTCTCCTTCAGCTGCTTCTGCAGGACAAACAGATGATAGTGAATCTCACAGAAAACTACTGGCACTAAATCATCATGTGAACAGATGAATCCAGTAAATATAGGGTGAGGCAGTTAAAAGGTCACTTATGAAGTCAAAATTATTATTGGCAAAGAGGAATTATTCTGGAAAGCTAAGGAACCAATTATCTTCCAGTGACCCTGCTTCAGTGTCGAAAGGTCTGAAAGACATCTTGAGCAGATATTCTCAGGAAAAGCAGCTCAAAGGCTATGATTAGTTTGAGCATTATTTATAACTTTAGAGCGGTCAGAGACACTGAAACTTCACAAGGACCCTTAATACACAGTCAGGTTTGATTTGGCTTCAGTACACTGAAGCATTGCTAATATACAGCCTGACTTCATGTTGTCTTCATGGTCATGTAAGCGGAGTATGTTTCAAAAGAATATGATCAGATGAGAGTCTGACTGATGATTATGTAATGAACTCACTCATGACTTCTGCGTCTCCTTCAGCTGCTTCTGCAGGACAAACAGATGATAGTGAATCTCACAGAAAACTACTGGCACTAAATCATGTCAACAGATGAATCCAGTAAACGTAGGACTGATAACTAATGGCTGTAGGATCGAACTCCAGATGATCGGTTACAATCATCATACTTGAATTGACTCTTCTGCATTAACATGCGACCTGTATCCGGATGTTGTCCACATACACATTGAAAAGACAAGTGTAAACGTGCTTCTGTCACACGGCTGTCTGTCTCTCTCCCCGCAGACGACCCGTCGGGTCAGTGGCAGGCCTGTGAGGGTCTCGGTGGGATCAGAATACAGATGAGGGACCCGGATAAAGCTGCCATGTACTATAAAGATGCCCTTCGACTGCTGTGCAAATGCCAGGTGAGATCTAAACACAACCATCACTGCATTTTCCACAATACAAATCATGGTTTTATCATCTGAAACGTGCTGCGACCTATATTTCACAGCGACTAATAATGCAATTAACATCACAGACACAAAACACGCTCAAACCACATGTTTGTATTGGTGCTGAATGAGAGCAGGGTTGTTATAGTCAACTAAAACCACACACAAAAAAAGGTTTTAGTTACTTGAAATAGAATGCATGTTAACTGAAGTAACATAAAATATTAAAAAAGTTTCCATGGCAACATTTCTCATTTCGAATTAAAAACAGAGATATTTAAAAGCAACAAAAACTAATAAAACTGACAAAAACGCAACAAAATTACTACAAATTCAACAAAAATATGAAAAAAACACATGAAAGCAGGAAATATTTTAATAATTCTAAATATTAACAAAAACTATAATAGCATCTCAGTGTTATTAACATAACACTGAATGTGAGAGGAACGTGAGCTCAAGTTTATTTAAAGCTATAAAGCTTTGTTTAGTCTTATTTATAATGAATGCCACCGTAATTTATGTTTGGTTTATACTTAGATTTTTTTTATTCCTGGTCTTTTCTGAATACTATTAAACGTAAAGGACTTTTTGAAGAGTGAGGGGAACTTAAATACCTCTTTATTGTGTTTATAATGATTGTAAACGGTTTTATGTACAGGCATTTTACATTATTTCTGAATGTAATAATTGAAGGTGACACAGCTGATCTGTGTTTTCCCTCAAGAATGCATTTTATGCAGTGTTTGACTAATGATCAGGCGTGTGTTTGATCTGCAGGACGTGTCTGGTTCAGTGCAGGAGCGTCTGGTCAGTGAACTGAGTGAAGCGTTACAGCAGAAGCTGCTCCTACAGCAGGTCAGTCTGTCTGAATATTAAACATGAAACATGCACTTATTCTCTCAACCTCTCACTATTAGGGCTGCAGGATAAATTGGAATAAAACCGAAACTGTAATATGGATTAATGCAATTATTAAATCACAAAGGCTGTGATGTAATTAAATACATGCACTGTGTGTTTCAAAGTGAAGCGTGGCACTGTGTTCATTTACACGCGAGCAGCTCATGATCCAGTGTTTTCAGTGATTCAGAATGTCTTGGTTTCACAGTAAATGATCTGCATGAACTCCATCTGCATCTGCTCTGAGTTTGAGTTGCTTTAACATGCATTTGAAAACAAGCACCAACTATCTTGACAAACTTGAAGTGAGAAGCACTTATCAACAAAAGAAAAGATTTAAGGGCTCCCTGCTGTTTTCTGTCAAAATAAAAGCTTGATGCTTTAATGTTTGAAAACTAAACAATTACGACATAAATATTAGTAAGGTCATTTTACAGTTTTACATTATATATTATTATCTTTAATATATTTTATTTTACAGTGAAATATTTCAAAAGTCATATTTCTAATTTTAATATTTTATTTAGTAGTAATAATAATAATTATTATAGTTATTATTGATATATAATCTCAACTATTAAAATAAATAAATAAATATTATTATAGTTATATTGATATATAATCTCAACATTTTTTCCAAATTTTGCAGCAAATGTTTTTTCAGCATTTTAAATCACAATCACAATTTTTTTCAGAAAAATTGCAATCAGATTTTCCCCCAAATTTAATATTTTATTTAGTAAAAATAATAATTATAATAATTATTATTATAGTTATTATTGATATATAATCTCAACTATTACAAGAAATAAATATTATTATAGTTATATCGATATATAATCTCAACATGTTTTCCAAATTTTGCAGCAAATCTGGAGGTTTTTCAGCGTTTTAAATCACAATTTTTATCAGAGAAATTGCAGTTAGATTTTTCCCCAAATTGTGCAGCCCTATTCACTATCCTGTGACGTTCATCACAGTCTGATCTGATCTGATTCTCAGAGAGGAGCAGCATCACAACGAACCGTCCCGGAGCGACATCACAACCGACGGTAACACCACATAACACTCACCTCGTCATCAGAGGGTGCACCAGTGTGTTTTTGAGTGAATGAAGCTGTAGGGTGTTGTTAGAGATACAGGATGAGATCTTCACTCTCGTGTGTCTGCAGGACGACGGCTGTGAGGACAGATGTCCAGCAGTGGAGGAGAGAGATGCCAAACGGAGAGAACGCACCCCGTAAGAACTGAGCACACACTTACAGCTGAGGAACACACAATACTGTCAACAGAGAACAGATTTACTGTGTGTTATTCTCAGCAGACGGGAAGCAGCACAGCCAAACCACGACATCATCAGAGACACACCTGCAGCAAGAACAAGAACAAGCTGATCATCACAGTGCACTTCCAGAGGCCAACAGGTCAAACACACACACACACACACACACACACACACACACACACACATGTTTGTTTATACCATGTTGGGGATTTACACACACACACACACACGCACATATACTCACTCACTCACTCACTCACTCACACACACACACGTTTAATCAGTCATCTAAATGAGGACTTAACATAATGTTTACAATGATCTTTTGAATGAGAGTGAACCAAAACTGAGCAGCATCCAAAAGCAACAAAAAAGTTTCCCTTTTCACTTTTATTGGATTGTAATTTTAAAAGGCATTTTAAAAAGGTAAATTTTGTGTAATATTTTTATTTACTAATAATAATAATCATAACAATATATATATATATATATTATTACATAGCCATAGTAATATAATCACAAAATATTTGCCAAAATCATGCAGCACTACAAACAAGCAAGCCTGCAGTTTTTTTTTAAATTGCATTTTAACACAATCACAATTATTTATTGGAATTAATATATAAATGCTATATTATTGATATATAATCACAAACGTTTTGGCTAAATTGTGTGACCTACAAACAAGCACAGCTAAGGTTTAATTCACAAGTGCAATTTTTATCAGAAAAAAAAACACAATTAACTTTTCCCACAAATTATGAAGCCCTACTCACTATAGTCACTAAATAAAAGTTTGATAGTTTAATGTTTGAAAATGAAGAATTATAGACATACATTTTTTTTACTTCATTTTTTTATTTTTTAAATACTGTTTTTTTTGGTTTTACAGTGTAATATTGTATTTTTTGTATTAATATTATTATATAGCCATATCAATATGTAATCTCAAAAAATTTAGGTCAAATTGTGCTGCCATGCATACATGCAAACCTGGAGTTTTTTTTTTTTTTTTTTTCAATTGCATTTTAAATCACAATGGCAATTTTTATCAAAGATTTTTATTAGATTTATCAGAATTAGATTTTCAGGACATGCAATGTATCGCAGCCTTTACATGATAAAACTTGCATTTGAAAACACGACTCTGAGTCTTTAAACTGCTGAATGTGATCATCAGGAATCTGAATAACACGTATAATAAAGCAGAGGTGACTCAACAGATCCTCCCATCAGAGTCTTCAGGATCGCGAGCACACGGTGAGTCTGAACAAACTCACAAATATCAGAGAAAATAGAGAGAGAAGACTTCAAACAAATGAACTCACACTCAGCTCACATCTGACTTCATAGGTGATGTGTCTGCTGAATCTGTGAAGCCCAGGCCGGTACAGATGAACGGGTATGAGTCTGTTTCTCATGTATTTAGAGTGCATAAATCTTGTGCTGATCGAGACGATGGATTATTTCATGATGTAAATGTTTCAGCACACACCCATTGGTCAGGAGCACGGTGGCTCCGCCCCTCACTCAGCCTGACAGCAATGAGGCCACGCCCCTGGCGAGGAGACTGAAGTCCAGATTCTGCACAGTCATGTGACATAAAGGGTACTATCTCAATGGGAAAGAGCTTTTCTAGGGTTTTTAGGGATTGTGATTGCCGTGGCGACGCTTCCAGACCGCAAACACAAGGATTCAAGATTCAACATGAACACAAAACTGAAGCAGGACTCGTTAGTGGACGTCACGTGTCTGATAAACGACGTGGACATATTTTCTATTAAAATTAGACACTTTAAAGGGTGGATCAGATGCCCTGAACTCTTGTGATGCCAACTGTGTGATCACGAGTCGTGTATTATTTCATGCAGTATTTCTGTGTTTCAGCAGGGGAAACGTCTTCTCATTATTGTCTCATTTCAGTCTCTTAACACTTTCACCAGTTTCAGCAAACATCCTGAGTGAATCCATCCGTCTCATCCAAGATTAAAGCACCTACTGCACTGATAATAGCTAAATAAATTTGATATCAAAAAGTTTATCAGTCAGTAAAGTTATTTTCCACACAAACGCATGTCCAAAAAGACGTCTCACAGTCTGAAATGTCTAGGTTTTTACACGTAAAATGATAATAATAGTCACACTGTTCCTTGTAGCACAGCATAACATGCTTAAGAAAACAGTTATTGGTGTCTCAGTCTTGAATAAAGGCATAACATGCATAATATAAACGTGACACCTGTCCACAACCTTAGAGCAGTAAGCCTAGGTAAGTTATAAATACTCTTGTGTTAAAATTTAAAATTAACTGCTATTTCCTGCAAACTTATCAGTTAGTGCTCAGGTTTGGGTTGCAATGGTAATTATCGGTGTTAAAGCGACTAACCACGCCCATTACTTACAAGCCACGCCCCCAAACACGTCAGCCAACCCGGTGAACGCAGCCTATTGGAGAAACGAAGCTTTGAATCATGTTTTATTGAAAGTGAACTTTATTAAATGCAATTAACAAATCATCTAATACCATTAAATATTAAGTATCTGTGTTATTGTATTAATTTGTATGGCTTGTTTTGTTTGCTTAATCAGGCCAATAAGAGACTAATAAATACAACTCTTATTTTGTATATTTCTTATAATGTGGCATTAAAAATGTCTATACATTTATACAATTGATCCGAGATTAGGTATTTAAAAAAAGACACATGGACACTGGTTCGTGAGTTCACAAAGATTTAACCAAATCTAAAGTCTCATCGGCCCCTAGATTCGCGAAGTTCCGATCTGAATCAAATGATTCGCGATCCGATTGGAGCACTCGAAACAGTGAATCATTTTGCGACGCAATGGTTTAACTGATTCGGAGTTTCTAAAAGCTCAGTTTCACCCATCACTATGTGTTTTTTTAAAGGGGTCATATGATGTTGCTAAAAAGAACATTATTTGGTGTAATGAAATGTGTTTATGCGGTTTAAGGTTAAAAAACACATTATTTTCCACACTGTACATTATTGTTGCTCCTCTATGCCCCGCCTTTCTGAAACGCGTCGATTTTTACAAAGCTCATCGTTCTGAAAAGCGAGGTGTGCTGTGATTGGCCAGTTATCCAGTGCGTTGTGATTGGCCGAATACCTCCAGCGTGTGACGGAAATGTTACGCCCCTCACCATACTGTGATGCTGCCCTGTCCGGCCGGAGCGACGAGACTCAGTCCAGCTGCTCTGCTCGTGCACATCCCATCATCTTTTTAGCAGTTCAGTCAATGTACTGTTAGGAGTAACTGAATAACTCGGGATATTGGTTTATTTCGCGTCAGAGGGAGTGTCAGGCACGTTTATAAACCGAATCCTGGGAGAGTAGACTACAATGCCGGCTGTTCTTACAGTTCTGAACTGTAAGTACGTTTTTTATATATAAAGAATTTGCCACTGACGAGTCATACGCGAGTCATTATAATCCGTAATTATTCTTATTACGTAATTATTTCTATATACAAATTATTCTGTCACACGCTTGAGGTATTCTGCCAATCACAACGCACTGGATAGCTGGCCAATCACAGCACACCTCGCTTTTCAGAGTGTTTATCATTTCAAGTGATGTAGAAATTCGAAAATGAATTTTTTTTTAGATCTGGTTTTTGCTAGTGAATCGCTTGAACTGAATGATCAAAGTCACGAGTTCGAATCAATCGGAGCGGTTCTCGCTCAATTGAATCGGTTCGTCTGTTCCTCTTTCCGCGTCTTCAGTCCTGTTTACACGACACTGTCAGCACGACTACTGGCTTAACTCAATAGTTTTATGACATTTAACTGAAATAAGAGAAAAAGCATGATGTTTACAAATAAAATATCCATATTTCCATTCCAAAGATAACATCCAACACAAATCTACGAACATTAGTTTACTGCTAACTAGTGCAACACCATTAAAATGACGAGCTGCAGCTCACAATACATTGTGCATTATTTTCTGTGAATTAAATGTTTTCTAGCGTATTTCTTTAACTTCTCAGGTAATATCAATGGTGTGACTTATTCCAGATGCGGGCGAAAATACAACAACAGTGTTACACAGGGCCGTTTTAACCATAGAGCTAGGCGGGGCTGAAGCCCCGGGACCCGAGCAAGGAGGGGGCCCGTGATTGGCTGTGGAGTAGATTGACTGGAGCGCCGATCGCCAAAGCCACCACGCCCCCCACTTATTAGCGCTGTTATTTAGTGGGGGCCCTGTAGTAAGTCATAGCCCCGGGGCCCAGTGCGGTCTTAATGCGGCCCTGGTGTTACATATACATATATTTCATTGTTTGATCAAAATGATTGCAAGGGACAATTTAGTATATTGGTAGAGACATGTCATAGCGTTCACACTTGCACCCATGAATAATGCAGATACAATGTTCAGATACATTCTCACAATTAAAATATGCAAGAGGCTTAGTAACTCAAAAATAATACATGGATCAATAACCTTACGAACCTGGAATTATCAAGAATTTCAAACGGCATTTTCCCATTGGTTTACATGAGTGGAGTTATTCTCTCACTCTATCTCTCACACACACACACTCACACACACACACACACACACACACACACACACACTCACACACACACACACA
>NW_015544237.1:238831-245901 GCF_001515605.1 Sinocyclocheilus anshuiensis
TCTCTCTCTCTCTCTCTCACACACACACACACTCTCTCTCTCTCTCACACACTGCTACTGCTGCTGCTTTAATTATTCATGCATCACTTTCTGTCTGACATTTTGGCCTGAACTTCAGAACATGAGCAGGTCATATTTCACACCAAGATCAAAATAATAAAGTCATGGATTATATTTAGCCTAACAAAGAACATGTTTCACGCTTTAAGAAATATTAAGATATGTTGCATTGTGACATTACTTTCATGACGATTAAGCTCACATTCTCATAAAAACACTCAGTCTCATTACTGTAATACGGTTATGAAAATCCTCCTGCCCAAATACAATTCCTCTTCTTTTAATAATAACATTATTTTTGAGTTTATTGTCATGAAAATAATGCTTTTTTTAGGGGGGGGGGGGAATGAAAAATGAGCTGAACATCCTGAGAGACTCAATATCTGCTGCAGAGATCAAACATTTATTAATAAATTAATTTTAATTTTCAATGAAAAGGCAGCAGCACTGGTTATCACAGAAGTGAATTACATGCAATATCTGTCAAATACACAGACTTATCAGAGACGTTTTCATGAAGCAACAGAAACACTTTTTATGTACTGCTTAAAGGGATAGTTCACCCAAAAATGAAAATTCTGTCATTGATTACTCACCCTCGTGTTGTTCCAAACCCGTAAGACCTTCGTTCATCTTCGGAACACAATTTAAGATATTTTTTATGAAATCTGAGGGCTCTCTGACCCTCCCATAGACAGCAAGGTAACTACCACGTTCAAGGTCCAGAAAAGTACCAAGATGATCGACAAACTAGTGCGTGTGACATCAGTGGTTCAACTGTAAAGTTACGAAGCTAAGAGAATACATTTTTGAGCAAAGAAAACAAAAATAACGACTTTATTCCACATTTTCGTCTCTACTTACTTTGGACGTGCGTTCACGACAGTACCATGACGCGAGTCTGTGGCGGCGCCGGCGCTGACCCAGATCCGGCAAGATGATCGACAAACTAGTGCGTGTGACATCAGTGGTTCAACTGTAAAGTTACGAAGCTAAGAGAATACATTTTTGAGCAAAGAAAACAAAAATAACGACTTTATTCCACATTTTCGTCTCTACTGCGTCACTTTGGACGCACGTTCACGACAGTACCATGACGCGGGCGTGTGGCGGCGCCGGCGCTGACCCAGATCCGGCATGATGACGTGATGAATAAAGTCGTTATTTTTGTTTTATGTGGTCTGAGAAATTCAGCTGATCATCAATCATAACTCCAAGGTTCCTGGCTGTCCTGTAAGGTGTTATGTTGAATTAATATTGAAGAATCCAAACACAGAATTCAGTTCAGCCCAGAAATAATGAATCACGTAACACGTAACGTTCTACGTAACGCTGTTTTATTTGGCACAGAGGTTCATTACAACCGACTGAAGAAAGAAAAACGAGATTTCAGCTGAGAAACTCAGTCACGACGACCAGCAGTGAATAAAACCAAGCCGGTCGCTTTGCGATCTGACGCGTTTTCTTGTGGCGTCGCGAGTTTCAGCAGCTGAATGTCGGTACCAGAGTAACAGCAGGGTAAAGCTACAGGAGCAAAGAACAATCCTGAAGGTTAAAGCATCACTTCTCTCATTGGTACAAGCATTTAAAATCAGCATCTACTCGACTAGACAATTTCTCCTAAACAATAGACATGTTGAGCAATCAGTCACATATGAACATTTCATCAATCTGGAATATAAAAGAGTCCATTAGATCCTAAAGCAGCACATTTCAGAGTCTGAAGGGTTTTCTTCAACAATAACGCTATAAAATCACGTCTGGAATGACTAAAAAAATGTTGGGAACTTTTTGCAATCAACAATCTCGTTTCAAACTCCTAACATTTTAATTCTACAGAAAGAGAGAAGAAATAACATTTAAAAAAGAATTAAACGCCGAAAAAGGAATCAAAAGAACAGCAACAATACTATAAGAATAACATTAAAGAACAATCGTACATCTATTTTGGCAATATTTCCCAAATTCAACAGAAAAAGAACTTTTCATCCGTGGGAAAATAAATCAAAGTTCTACAAGAGAACAGACGTTTCTCCACTTGCTTTGTCTAAAAATTTGGCCTCAGTTTCTAATCTTGTTGTTTTATTTTAGTTTTTACATTTTGGTTTTGTTCGTGTTTCAACAAGAATCAGAGTCCGAAAGGTTTAAAGACTTTTACGTGAATCCTAGAACGTGCTATTTTGGTAACTATTCAAACAGTGAAGAGTGTTAAACCGGTTAGTTAAGCACACAGACACACACATGAACACCATCTTCGACTCCGGGCTCCTTCATGTGCTTTAGAAGAAGAAATATGAGGTATTTGGTCTCAACACTAACCGCTATTTGGCAAGTTCAGCTTCAACACCACAAACAAAGAAGCAGGTCTTATTTTCGGGTTTAACATGAAAATATATCCCATATCTGCTAGTTATTATTATTAGTTATATTTTCTAGAATAGAATCTGTGTCTTTGAGGTAATCATCATCATCATGTTATGAGGTCGAGCTAATGAGTGCGTTTAGCTTTGGTTAATGGTCAGCTGGTCAGTTTTCTGGTTTAATCACCATCACTGACCAGGAAGACAACCCATGCGGCAAAAAAAAAAAAAATCTGGCCAAAATATATTTTAAATATATGCTAAATTTATGTTGTAAACTGTGAAGCTCAGTGAAATTTGGATGGAATAGCTTGTAATTGTACTTGTGAAAACTTGTTATTGTACTATGTATTTATTTTAAATGAATTAATTAATTTATATTTTATTTATTTATTTTTTAAACATTGTAAAATATGTCCTTTGCTTAATTTTTCTTCAAATTTGACAGGTTTGACATTTTGACATTTTCAAAAATATTGACTGAAAATATATTTACATAAAAATATTCTGAAACATATTTTAGCAAATATATATATTTTGGCCATTTTTTGTATATTAAGACATATATTTAAAAACATATTTTTTGCCGTATGGGAAACTTTGCAAAGCTTTACGTTGTACTTTACAGCTTTACAGATGACCGGAAAGAAAACATCAGTGTGTTTGTGGAACACTGTGAAGAAAGAAAAGAGAAGCAGAAGTTCTTTGGACGTCCCTCAACTTTCACAGAAGCTTCGTCTCATCACAAAATCTGAGAAAGAGTCTCGTAAAACGTCAAAAGTTACAGCGGAGCTCAAACTCGGTGTCCACCGGAGGTTCTGACGGACCCGAGAGGACCCGTTTGAAGACGCATGTGGTTGAGGTAGAGTGTTTTTCCCAGCAGCAGCAGCAGGACAGGCAGACGGTCAGAGGGAGGCATGGCTCTTTGGACGGAGAGAGTTTGGGTGGAGTGGGAGGGGCTTACGGGAAGAGGGCGGGGCTTCAGCTGCACACAGGCTAATAAGGTGAATTATTAATGTCCAATCACACGACTCGCACTCATCTAATACTATAACAGGCTAACTCTTCATCTGTTCAGTCACATGCATTTTTGGTTTAACAGGATAAAGTTCAGTTTGTAACATTAACTGAGTTTGAGGTTTGTTTGGAAACTGTAACCATGTTTCCTCTTACAAATATTTAATCAAATGAGTGTTTAAATCGGAGCTCTGTTCCAAACCTAGAGAGTCGCCTACATAGACAGCACTGAATGCATCTGTCTTATAAGATATCTATTGAGCTCATTCTAAACCTGCATCACACGTATGCTTTACATGCATGCATTTGGCAGATGTTTTTATCTATTCAAGCTATACACCGTTTTTCAGTCCATGCATTCCCTGGGAATCGAACCCATGACCTACTGCAATCCAAGAATGCACCGGGGAAAAATGTTGAGGGAATTCTGACTATTTTTGTGTTTATGCTAAATGTGAAACTCCTAATCATTCCCGTGTGTTGTTGCACGATGGTTAGGATGTTGTCTACGTAGGTCACTGGGGTTTGGAACAGATGCAGCGTGTCGTTCTGAACGGATGTCCATCACGAGCTCCGTGTGTGTGTGTGTGTGTGTGTGTGAGTGTGTTGAGTTCAGTGTAAGGCTCTGGTGAGAGAGACGTGGTCGCTGTACAGCTGAAGGGGGTGTGGGGGGGGTAGAGGTGTCTCATCCGGTGCCAGTGTCCGGCGGGTGGACAGGCTGAGGTTCAATCATCACCTGACACTGAGGAACCGCCGCCTGACGCTCCACTGCAGCAGCCTGAGGAACACCAGGACCATTCATCACAGATGACACACGGATATTAATGTTTTATTCTACAATGCTAAAAGTATTTTTTTATTTATTCTAAAATGTTTCTTTCTTTAATGCAAAAGTATTCTTTCTTCATTGTAAAATACAATTATTCTATAATGTAAAAATGTATTCTAAAATTATTTTTTTCTTTATTGCTAAAAGCATTGTTTTATTTTGAAATGCATATATTCTATAATGCAAAAAATGTATTCTTAAATGTATTTAACTTGCTAGTTACTTGCTAATCATGCTAACAACATGCTAGTTACTTGTTAATCGTGCTAGCAACATGCTAGTTACGTGTTAATCATGCTAGCAACATGCTAGTTGCTTGTTAATCATACTAACAACATGCTAGTTACTTGTTAATCATGCTAACAACATGCTAGTTACTTGTTAATCATACTAACAACATGCTAGTTACTTGTTAATCATACTAACAACATGCTAGTTACTTGTTAATCATACTAACAACATGCTAGTTACTTGTTAATCATACTAACAACATGCTAGTTACTTGTTAATCATACTAACAACATGCTAGTTACTTGTTAATCATGCTAGCAACATGCTAGTAGCATGCTAATCATGCTAACAACATGTTAGTTACTGGCTAATCATGCTAACAACATGTTAATCATGCTATAGAAATGCTAGCAAATTGCTAATCATGCAAGACACGTGCTAGTCACTTGTTAATCATGCTAGCAACATGCTAATCATGCTATAATCATGCTAGTTAGCTAACAACATGCTAGTTACTTGTTAATCATGCTAGTAGCATGCTAATCATGCTAACAACATGCTAATCATGCTTGCAACATGTTAGTTACTGGCTAATCATGCTAGCAACATGTTAATCATGCTATAGAAATGCTAGCAACTTGCTAATCATGCAAGAAACATGCTAGTCACTTGTTAATCATGCTAGTAACATGTTAGTAGCATGCTAATCATGTTAGCAAAATGCTAGTAACAAGCTAATCAGGCTAGAAACATGCTAGAGACATGCTAGTAACTTGCTAATCATGCTAACGACATGCTAGTCATTTGCTAGTCATAATAGCAAAATGCTAGTAACAAGCTAATCAGGCTAGAAACATGCTAGAGACATGCTAGTAACTTGCTAATCATGCTAAGGACATGCTAGTCATTTGCTAGTCATGCTAGCAACATGCTAGTTACTTGCTAATCATGCTAACGACATGCTAGTCATTTGCTAGTCATACTAGCAAAATGCTAGTTACTTGCTAATCATGCTAGCAACATGCTAGTAGCATGCTACTCATGCTAACAACATGCTAATCATGCTTGCAACATGCTAGTTACTGGCTAATCATGCTAGCAACATGTCAATCATGCTATAGAAATGCTAGCAACTTGCTAATCATGCAAGAAACATGCTAGTCACTTATTAATCAGGCTAGCAACATGCTAGTAGCATGCTAATCATGTTAGCAAATGCTAGTAACAAGCTAATCAGGCTAGAAACATGCTAGAGACATGCTAGTTACTTGCTAATCATGCTAACGACATGCTAGTCATACTAGCAACATGCTAGTTACTTGTTAATCATGCTAGCAACATGCTAGTAGCATGCTAAAAACATGCTAATCATGCTTGCAACATGCTAGTTACTTGTTAATCATGCTAACAACATGCTAATCATGCCAGCAAAATGTTAGTAACAGGCCAATCATGTTAAAACATGCTAGAAACGTTATCAACATTTATCTAATCTATCTAAATTTTCAAACTTCAGGCTTTTACAACTGCTTTAAACGTTCAGGCTAGGCTTTCTCAAGCCAACCTAAAGTTTGTCTTGAACTTTTTTATCTAGTTTATTCTAAAATGCTTATTTCTTTAATGCACAAGTATTATTTCTTCATTGTAAAATACAATTATTTTATAAAGCAAAAATGAATCTAAAAGTATTTTTTTCTTTAATGCTAAAAGTATTGTTTTATTTTGAAATGCATATATTCTATAATGCAAAAAATGTATTCTTAAATGTATTTATTTTTGGAATGCTAAAAGTATTTATTCTAAAGAGCTATTATTCTATAATGCTAAAAGTATTTGTTAAATTTATTCTAAAATGCTTCATTCTTTAATGCATAAGAATTATTTCTTCATTGTAAAATACAATTATTCTATAATGCAAAAATGTTTTCTAAAATGTATTCTATAATGCTAAAATAATGATTTTATTTATTCTAAATGATTTTATTCTATAATACTAAAAGTATTTTTTATTTATTCTAAAATGTTTTTATTCTACAATGCTGAAAGCGTTCTTTTGAGAGCAGAGTTGAGAGTTTAGTAGTCACTCTGGGTAAGCATGTGCTAAATGAATAAATGTAAAGAGTTTTTGTAGTCACATATATCACGACGCTCTCTGTGTAAATCTCTGTAGGACTGTACTGATGTCGGCGATGTGTTCACCTGTGGCCTGAGCTCAATAGCGTCGACTGCTCGGATGCTGGTGTCTTTAGCTGCGGCGTCTCTCTGGGAAACACCCTGTCCTGCTGACAGACTCCAGTCACCCTGAGAACCCTTCTGACAGAAGAAGCTACACACACACACACACACACACACACACACACATTCAGAACACTGTGCCAGATGATCGCAGTATGTGTGAGTGATGGTGAGAACAACAGACGCACTTGTGCTGGTAGCCAAACATCAGGAAGAGAGCGCAGAATATGATGCAGGCCATGCCGATGTGGATCCCGACCACCAGAGCCGTCATGGAGCCCTCACCATCCTGACGACAGTCACACACACTCTCACCCGCTGCTCTCTCACACACACAC
>NW_015544237.1:245963-251869 GCF_001515605.1 Sinocyclocheilus anshuiensis
ACATTCTCAAACACACACACACACAAACACACACACACTCTCAAACACACACACACACACTCTCAAACACGCACGCACGCACACACACTCAAACACACACACACACACAATACACACACACACACACACACACACAAAGTCAGGTCAGGATTATTACAGTGAACTAAAACGGCAGTGTGTTCTGTTATAGTAAATGTCTTTGCATTGTGAAAATGTAGTAGATAATCCAATAAATACAAGAATTTCACATTAAAGCATACAGAAAAAGCAGAATGTGCATTGTGTGTAAAGCAGCTGAAAATAAACATCTGAATAAAGCAAGGATGCATATTGAATGTGATTGTGTTCACTGATGGTCTAAGTCTCCATCTAGTGTGTGAGACGTCCCACTGCAGACCAGTGATGCTTCAAGTGTTACATATGAACAGGGACTGAAATTAATCTGGCTGTTAAAATTAAGATTTTTTTGTTTAAAACTACTAGCCAAAAGTATCAGAAGTCAGATCCTATATTTAAGCAGATCTATTCTGAAATCTGATTCTGAATCACTAAATCTCGCAGTTAAATTGAAAAAAAATTATTGTTTGCGGATTTTCAGATGATGAATATGAAGCGTCACCTGCTGCATCTTTCCCGCTCTTTTTAGTCTCAGCCAATGAGACGAGCCGCTTGTTGCCGATGCTGTCGCCGTTCCCGTTAAAGGCTGTGAGCTGGATCTCATACACCGCTGACGATTCTGCAGGAGACACACACACCGACTGTCAGACTGATGGGTGTGTGTGTGTGTGAGAGTGTGCGTGTGTCTGTGTGTGTGTGTGAGAGTGTGCGTGTGTCTGTGTGTGTGTGTGTGTGTGTGTGAGAGTATATATATATATATATATATATATATATATATATATATAAATGTATATGGCGATAATACAACATACATGGCTATTGAGCCACTCAAAATTACCGCAAGGGAAATTCCCTCACCGCGACAGCCCTAGCGTGTGTGTGTGTGTGTGAGAGTGTGAGTGTGTGTGTTGATGTGTGAGTGTATGTGTGAGTGCATGAGTGTATGTGTGTGTGTGTGTTTGTGTGTGTGTACTGACCGAGGTTAGAGATGGTGTGTGTGTTGATGTGAGCGGGGAATCGCTCCTCGTGTCTAAACTCTTGTTGTGGCAGCATGCGATGAGAGAGTCTGTATCCCTCCACTCTACCAGCTTTAGCAGGAAGCTCCCAGAACACCTGCATCGCTGTTCTGTTCAGAACCTTCGTGAAGAAGCTGGGCATCGTGGGAACTGACAGACAGATGGGTGAGATTAGTGAGAGTGACTAGTAAGAGTGTACAACAAACATTACCATACAGTTTTGGTCAACCTTTAGCAAATGTACACATATATATATATATATATATGTCATGAGTTTAATTAGTCACATACGCATGTAAACTCTTACCGGCTCCGTGTGTGGTGACGATGACGCTGTTGGACTGCTGACTGGCTCCCAGCGGTGAATACGCTTTTACATAGATGGAGAAGGTGGTGGAGGCCTGCAGGTTCGTGAAGTCGTGCTGAAACGTGTCTTTGCTGACGGCTTCCTGAAGCTCGCTGCTGTCCGGCTCTGAAAGCACACAAACATCATTCAGTCAGTCATCAGTCTGGAGTCTGATTCGGAGTCTGATGGTCTCGTGGTTCGTCTCACCTCCCAGTTTGCGGATGTGCAGCACGTATCCGATGATGCCGTCCGTCACGTGCGGCTCTGGCTGTGCCCAGCGCACCCGTAGAGAAGTGGTGGAGAGCGGCGTGACCGTCAGGTCCTGAGGGGCTTCTGGGAGATCGAGGGATGGAGAGACGGCGAGACGAGCGCTGGCCTGGTTGGTTCCTGCGCTGTTCTCCGCGATGCACTGATAGATGGCCTCGTCTTCAGCCGTGATGCGCGTCACCGCCAGCGTGCTGCAGATCAACACACGTGATCATTTACACCAACATCTGATCAAAACTCAGTGTCACACTCAATCTATTCCACACCTTCTGTCTCTGATTGATCGTTTAGAGTGTTTATCCAGTCGAAGCTCTTTTAGTGTAACTGTAGCTTGTGCTTCTCGTGTCAAATCTTGACTGGTTTTTATCAAGTAAGCATCAGAATAACTGCAGTAATATCTCCAGATGAACACTTACTGGACTGAAGCAGCTCAGCTTTACTTGATTCTCCATCAATCATGTTTTAGAGTCTCAAATCTGATCCTCAGGACCTTTTGAGGAGCGTTTGTTTCCAGAAGCTTTATTTTCACTGTTCCTCAGCGGAGGAATGATCTTCACAAGCCTCCAGAACATCTCACGGTTATTTCTTCATCTCTCAATCACTGCATTATATGTTTGCAGCAAATTCATATTTTTGCTCAGTTTGTCTCTGAATAAAATTGAGCTGTTTTTTCCTCCATATTCTCACTGTATGAGCCATACAATCCTGATGGAGCAAATATAATACAAAACATATGCAATTTTTTAAAATATTTTATCTAAATGTTGAATAAACTGTTCCATTTCAAAACATTAGATTGTTCTTTGATATGTCAGCAGTGAGGATGCAGCAGTAGGTTGGCTCTCACCTGTTGCTGTTGGAGAGTTTGACGTTGTCTCCAGGCGTGAGGATCTTGCCGTTCTTCAGCCAGATGAGGTGTGGATCAGGAACACCTTGAGCCTGGCAGGTGAAGACGGCACTGCTGCCCGCCGGCTTCGACACGGACTGAGGCCACTGCAGGAATTCCGGAGGAGCTGAACGACACACAGAGAGAGTTCATTACAGTCTATTTACATTATGCAATATTATGCATTTGTTGTATAAATACATGAGTGAATGCCTTATTTGAGCAGTGTTGAACAGACTGTTTTCACATTTTCTGAATTTAAGAATATTTCATTCTACTTTCTAAAGAAAGACTGGTCAGAAATCATGGAATTAATTTCTTTTTCTATTTTTTTTTTAAATAAGCAAATGTTTAATAATTAATAATTTTGCAAAGATAATGCAACTTGATGCAATTGTATGTTGCAATATAATCATTTTATATATATTTTTTTTTATTCCATAATTTGTTCTTTTTCTAAAAATAAGCAAATGTTTCCAGCTAATATTTTACTAAAGACAAAAAAGATAATGTGAAAGCCATTTATTTAATTTGAGAAACTATTTAATTGTGTAAGAAATGTGCTCTGGAGGCTCTTCACTCCAGATCTTCAGTCAAAGCAGCTTTACATGAGAAACATACATTCACACGATACACATGAACACAACATGGGAATAAACGACAAAGCGCAACTGGAGGCATTAATATTGTGGAAAACAATTTGTGGACTTAAATTTGCATCATTCTGTGTCTAATGACTGTAAACTGTGTAAATGCTCATCATCTCAGAACTTGATTAATGTCATCCTGCTCAAAGATCATTCACACTCAATATTTCATTTATTGGTGTATTTTGTAAGTAGTGGCTTGATGAACAGGACAAACCTCAGATGTTTCATTTCTAAAAATAGTGAATTTAAGCTGCTGCTTCTGTGTTTTTGTCATAAAATCCCCCCCCCCCACATCATCTCCTGCGGGCCTGCTGGAATGAGGTCAGAGGTGATCCGTCACTCAGACACAATTATTCCTCCCCCTCCGCCTCGCTTTCTTCTATTATCCATCCGTTCCTTCCCACTCCAACCCAACACAATCCCTACGATGCGCTACAATACTGTAAAATCCTCCACAGCGCTGTAAAACACTAAAAAATGTAACGGTGCTGTAAAATACTCTAGTAAAACGCCATAAAATACTCCACAGTGTTGTAAAACACTAAAAAATGTAACAATACAGTAAAATACTCTAGTAAAACACCATCAAATACTCCACAGTGCTGTAAAACAATGTAAAATATTTAATAGCACTGTAAAATACTCTAGTTAAAACATCATAAAATACTCCACAGCGCTGTAAAACACTAAAATATTCAACAATACAGTAAAATACTCTGGTAAAACACCATAAAATACTCCACAGAGCTGTAAAACACTGTACAATATTTAATAGCACTGTAAAATACTCTAGTTAAAACATCATAAAATACTCCACAGCACTGTAAAACACTAAAATATTCAGCAATACAGTAAAATACTCTGGTAAAACACCATAAAATACTCCACAGAGCTGTAAAACACTGTACAATATTTAATAGCACTGTAAAATACTCTAGTTAAAACATCATAAAATACTCCACAGCACTGTAAAACACTAAAATATTCAACAATACAGTAAAATACTCTGGTAAAACACCATAAAATACTCCACAGAGCTGTAAAACACTGTACAATATTTAATAGCACTGTAAAATACTCTAGTTAAAACATCATAAAATACTCCACAGCACTGTAAAACACTAAAATATTCAGCAAAACAGTAAAAACAGAAAATACTCCACAGCGCTGTAAAACACTAAAATATTAAACAATACAGTAAAATACTCTACAAAAACACCACAAAATACTCCACAGTGCTGTAAAACAATGTAAAATATTTAATAGCACTGTAAAATACTCTAGTTAAAACAACAGAAAATATGCCACAGCGCTGTAAAACACTAAAATATTCAACAATACAGTGAAATACTCTAGTAAAACGCGCTGTAAAACACTAAAATATTCAACAATACAGTAAAATACTCTAGTAAAACACCATAAAATACTCCACAGTGCTGTAAAACAATGTAAAATATTTAATAGCACTTTAAAATACTTTAGTTAAAACAAAATCCTAACCCTTTAGTTAAAACAAAATATGACACAGCGCTGTAAAACACTAAAATATTCAACAATACAGTGAAATACTCTAGTAAAACATCATAAAATACTCCACAGTGCTGTAAAACAATGTAAAATATTTAATAGCACTGTAAAATACTGTAAAATACTCTAGTTAAAACAACAGAAAATACTCCACAGTGCTGTAAAACACTAAAATATTCAACAATACAGTGAAATACTCTAGTAAAACATCATAAAATACTCCACAGTGCTGTAAAACAATGTAAAATATTTAATAGCACTGTAAAATACTGTAAAATACTCTAGTTAAAACAACAGAAAATACTCCACAGTGCTGTAAAACACTAAAATATTCAACAATACAGTGAAATACTCTAGTAAAACATCATAAAATACTCCACAGTGCTGTAAAACACTACAATATTCAACAATACAGTGAAATACTCTAGTAAAACAACAGAAAATACTCCACAGTGCTGTAAAACACTAAAATAGTCAACAATACAGTGAAATACTCTAGTAAAACATCATAAAATACTCCACAGTGCTGTAAAACACTAAAATATTCAACAATACAGTGAAATACTCTAGTAAAACAACAGAAAATACTCCACAGTGCTGTAAAACACTAAAATAGTCAACAGTGCTGCAAAACACTGTGAAATACTCTGCAGTACTCCAGCTCAATTGTAAGTGTTTGTTACACACACACACACACACACACTTTAGTTTAATGTGATCTCAAGTTTCTGTGTGTGCGGCTTTAGTTCATTCACTTCCTGTGGGGCAGCGGTTCCCAAACTGGGGTGCACAGACCGACCAGCAGGGGTGCGCGAGAGAATGCTTTTGATGATCTGTGTGCATTTTTTGAAGGGGCAAGTGAAAGAAAATTTTACTTGCCCGACCGGACAACTAATCTAATTAAAACATCGAATTAGGGAAGCACCAAAATTTCGGCGAGAATGATTCTGATTTTATTACACTTGAGACTCACGTGAGACAATCTCATGGAGAAATCGAGACAAATGAACACAACCGCACACAGAAGAAACATACTACGATAAAAAATTTAGTTTTTATATTTATTACATAAAGCCTAGCCTAATTAATTAACATGA
>NW_015544237.1:252063-260191 GCF_001515605.1 Sinocyclocheilus anshuiensis
AATGTGACTGTTTTTGCTCGATTTGTTTAACGAAAATAGTTCCAAACAAACTTAGCAGCAGAACTGTCGCGCATCTCTGAGCAACACACAGCGTCAGCGGTGTTTCGGTAGGCTACTGAATGATTCGCATTTTTGAATTAATAATTTGAGTCAATGATTCAGTGGTCCATTCATAAAGACAGGCGCTTGCTTCATTCTTGAATGAATCAGCCGTCTGAACGAATCGTTTGAATGCCTCAATGACTCACTCATTAAGACAGTCAACTTGCTGCCACCTGCTGGCGGGTTACTTTCAAATTTAAAAGTAACTTTTTTCTTGTATTTTTTACAACTTTTCATATTTGTAAATAAAAAAAACCTGATGTAAAACACCAAGCTCACAGCATTATTTATGCTGTTGTAATTTTGCAGTGTTAATGCATTCATGCTACATTTCAGCTTCATTAAATTGTCTGTGTAAATGCATCTAAATGCCACTTCAGCTGCTTCGGTTTCTCCAGCAGTGGAAAATTTGGTTTTGTTAATACTGATTTCATTTGATTGGTAACAGCCCTATAGAGTCTTATTATATTAAGTGTAATTATTAATAAAATGTAAGAATTTGAAATGCCATTTTTATAGGCAAAAAAAAAAAAAGACCTGGAAATCATTTCAAATAAATGTTAATATGCAGTAACTTTAGTCATATAAAATGTAATTTTCCAGCAACAAAATTGTGGCCAGTGAACATGCTGAGTGGCTAGTAATTTTGGAAAACCACTAGCCACAGTGGCTGGTGAGCAAAATAGTTAATGTCAAGCCCTGTATACAGTGAATACTTGTATTTATACTTGTATTGCAGTAAAAAATGTGGTGTTTAACCGGAGTATGGTGGTGGGGGTGCTTGACATGTGTCAAACACTAGAAAGGGGTGCACACTGCAAAAAGTTTGGGAACCACTGCTGTGGGGTATGTGTGCATTTCTTGTCTTTTATCCATGTTAAATATGAAATGTCAAAAGATGATTTTGATAAAATACACACAAACACCCGTCTGCCTGTGTGTGTGTCTCTCCATCTGGCTGTCATGTGTGTGTATGTATCGCAGCTGCTGCTCAAACCAGACGAGCTCACCAGACCATCTACAAGCCCCTCCCATATGCTAATGAGGCTAGAGGTGACCTGGGGGTGGGGGGTCAGAGGTCACAGTCAAAGCCCTTTGTCACAGCTCTAATAGAGAATAGAGAGAGAGAGAGAGTGTGTGTGTGTGTGTGTGTGTGTGTGTGTGGAAATGAAGCCTGGTCTCTGGTTAGCTATTGTTCAGTTTCCTGTGTAACAGGAAGTGCATCAGTCATTAATATCCTCACACTCTGACAATAATTGAAGTTAGAAATACTCAGCTTTTCTGATGAGTCTGTCTCTGTGCAGTGCTTCAGTTACACTAAACTGAACTGAACCCCAGGTTTGACTCGTGTGATGGTGTGTGTGTTTATAGTACCTTGCACCACCAGTCGTCCCAGCGCGGTTCTCCTCATCCTGGTTCCGGGTCGGTTGGCGGAGCAGACGTACACACCTGAGTGCTGCAGAGACACGTCTGAGATGATGAGGTTACCGGTGCCCAACACCTGGATGCCCTCCACGCCGATGGAGCGACCGTCTGACAAACACAAACACACAGCGTCCAGAGACTGAAAGTAGTAATAACTCAAATATATTACAATTAATATAAGTTTTAGGATTGCAGACGATTTAAGAGCTG
Organism: Sinocyclocheilus anshuiensis; assembly: GCF_001515605.1. NCBI lineage: Eukaryota > Metazoa > Chordata > Actinopteri > Cypriniformes > Cyprinidae > Sinocyclocheilus > Sinocyclocheilus anshuiensis. The sequence goes on from NW_015544237.1 coordinate 253,801, forward strand.
AACGTTCTTCAGGGTTTCTGCTCTTTTTAACCAATAATTTTGCATCATTTTTCCAGTCATTTTTACTCACAGTTTCTACATGAAATATTTTTGAGCTTGACAAAATGGCATTTTTAGATTTTAATAATTCCCATGAGTTTTCCAGGTCTAGAAATCACTATTTTAAAGTGAGTCTTCCTCATATTATCCAGGTTTTCCAAGACCATGAGAATCCTGGTTCTTCAAAGACCAAAAACAGTTGCATCGTGCGTTTAGAACAAAACAATGCTATAGTTTGCAGGTGTTGACGCTAATGTAGTTATCATTATAATTATTGCTCTTTATAGTTGTATTACAGTTATTGTTATAGTCATTACGTTCATTATAGTTACAATCATTATTGTTATAGTTATAGTTGTGTTATAGTTATGGTTATAATTATTGTTATTATTATAGTAATATAATAGTAATATATACATAGTAATATATTATAGCTTAGTAATATAGTAATTGTTGTTATACGTATTATTGCTATCATTATCGTTATAATAATATTGATATAATTATCATTATTGTTATCATTATAGTAATTATCGTTATTGATATAGTTATTGTTCACATTACAGTAATTATCTTAATAATGGTCGTTGCTGATATAGTTATCGTTTTAGTAATTAGTGTTATTTATATAGTTATCGATATAGTTATTGTTATTATTATAGTAATTATCGTTAATGATAGTTATAGTTCACATTACAGTAATTATCATTATAACGATATTCATTGTTGATATAGTTATAGTAATTGTAATCATTTTAGTAATTAACATTATTGATATAGTTATTGTTATTGTTATCATTATAGTAATTATCGTTAATGATAGTTATAGTTCACATTACAGTAATTATCATTATAATGATATTCGTTGTTGATATAGTTATAGTAATTGTTATCATTTTAGTAATTAACATTATTGATATAGTTATCGTTATCGTTATAGTAATTATCATTAATGATAGTTATAGTTCACATTACAGTAATTATCATTATAATGATATTCGTTGTTGATATATAGTAATTGTTATAATTTTAGTAATTAGCATTATCGATATAGTTATCGTTATAGTTATTATTGTTATTGTTATAGTAATTATCATTATTGTTATTGCTATAGTTATCATTATTATCATTACAGTTATTGTTATCGTTATAGATAGTTAGCATTATAGTTCTTCAAAGACATCAAACAGTTGTTGAGTGGATGAACTGAAATTAGATATATTGAGTTGTTTTAGCTGATTTTATCTCGTTTTGTCATCTTGAGCTCTTCATGTGGTTTTTACCCAGCCTGCTCCAGGACACGATGGGCCGCGGGTTTCCAGTGGCGATGCACTCCAGGATGGCGGTCTGGTGAATGTTCAGAGTGAGATTCTGCGGCCCAGAGAGAATCACCGGCTCCTTATAGAGACGATTAGCTGCGACTGAGACAGAGACAGAGACGGGTCATTCAGAGATGCTCAGCGGTTCGGATCGTATCATCAGATGAAGGATGGCCTCGGCTCTACCTGTGACTGACAGCTGAGCCTCGTGACTGTAGCGAGTGTTTGCGATGTTTTTAGCGACGCAGCGGTAGCTGCCGCTGTCAGCCTGACGCACTCCTGTGATGTGCAGGATACCGTTGGGCAGGAGAGTGTACCTGAACACACACACATACGGCACATTCACACCAAAATCAATTACTATAACCATAAAGTTTAAAAAAATTGTGAATAGTTCACACCACAACTATAATGACACAGAGGAACGATATCACTGGAATTACTGTCAGAGCGATTGTTTTCAGCTGATGAACGAATAGACATGAACATTATCGTCCACTGGTGCAGACACTAATATAGCTATCATTATAGTTAAAATTCATAGTTAAAATTAGCGTTACCATTCTTATCATTATAGTTATTAATATAGTTAGTGTTATAGCTACTGTTTTCATTGTAGATATAGTTGTCATTTTTATAGTTACGTAATCATTATAGTTATTGTTATAGCTATCATTACAGTTATCATTATAATTATAGTTAAAGTTACCGTTATTTTCATTGTTATCATTATTGAAATCATTGTTATTGTTATAGTTATAATCATCATTATAGTTAGTTATCGTTATTGTTTTCTTTATTGCTGGTTATAGTTAGCTATCATAATCACTATAAATATCATTATTGTTATAGTTACCATTATAATTATCATTATATTTATAGTTATTATAGTTATCATTGTTATCGTTATAGTTAGTTATCGTTATTATTTTAGTTAGCGTTATAGTTAGCATTATCATTACAGTTATCGTTATAATTATTATCATTATAGTTAAAGTTATCGTTATTTTCATTATTATCGTTATTGATATTATTGTTATTGTTACATTTTTTATCATCATTATAGTTAGTTATCATTATTGTTATCTTTATTTCTGGTTATAGTTAGCTACCATAATCATTATAAATATCATTATTGTTATAGTTACCATTATCGTAATAGTTATCATTATTGTTATATTTATTGTTATTATAGTTATCATTGTTATAGTTAGTTATCATTATTATTCTAGTTAGTTATCGTTATGGTTATTGTTATCGTTAGCATTATAGTTAGCATTATCATTATAGTTATAGCTATCATTACAGCTATCGTTATAATTATTATCATTATAGTTAAAGTTATCGTTAGTTTCATTGTTATCGTTATTGATATCATTGTTATTGTTACAGTTTTTATCATCATTATACTTAGTTATCGTTATTGTTATCTTTATTGCTGGTTATATCATTATTGTCATAGTTACCATTATCGTTATTATAGTTATCATTGTTATCGTTATAGTTAGTTATCATTATTATTATAGTTAGTTATCGTTATTATTATAGTTAGTTATCGCTATGGTTACAGTTATTATTATCGTTAGCATTATAGATATTATCATTATAGTTATTTTGTCATAGTTATTGTTATATTCATTGTTCTACTTCTCATTATTATTATCATTACAGTTATGTTTAGTTTCGTTATAGTTATCAGTCATCATTATAGTTATTGTTGTTTATAGTTTTGTTATATTTATATTTATCGTAATAGTTATTGTTTTTGTTATAGTCATCATACTCATTAGTTATAGTTACCATTACATTCATTGTTATAGTTCTCATTATTGTTCTCATTATAGGTATGTTTATAGTTTTGTTATAGCTTTTATTATAGTTATTGTTTATCATTACAGTTATTGTTATGTTTACAGTTATTTTTGGTGTGAACAGGCCTTAAACGCAGATAATCCAGAGTTGGTTTCTGGCTTTGGGAAAAAAACACATAAATGTAACACATAAATGTTCATTCCTGTTCAACATATTTAATATATTGTTGTGTTTGTTTCAGGCTTTATTCATGTACCTGTTATCATCAGCGTTGAGAGCTGTTCTGTTTCTTTCCCAGGTGATGTTGGCCTCTGGGACGCCGCTGACTGCGCAGTGAAATCGAGCGACGCCACCCTCGTCCACACTCATGGATTCTGGGTGTGTGTGGAACTTGGGCAACGCTGAGAGAGAAGACAAATATCACATCACATGAGTGAGTTACAGATGCTCAAATCACTCCAAACACAGACCCTACATCCCTCTAAAACCACCAGCTAACCACATTAGGCTGGTTTAAGCAGGTGTATCAACTTTGTCATGTCTGTTTCTCCTAAAGCAGACTCAGGATAATAAATGAGAGAAACTTTTGAGATATTAGAGAGCTTTTTCTTTCTGAAGCATGTTTGTGTCACTCACAGGCCAGCTGCACATGTGCTTTGCGGCTGATGAGCAGCCCGTATCGGTTCTGCGCCGCACAGTCGTACTCGCCCGCGTCGCTCTCGTCACCGTCGCGCCGTTTCTGGAAGTTCCGGATCAGGAGCGTCCCGTTATCCAGCACGGCAGCTCTGGCTCCCAGAGGAACGGGAACACCGTTCCGCCGCCAGGTGATGGTGATAGGCCCCTCCCCCTCTACCTGACAGTCCAGCATGAGGGGGCGGTCCCTCACTGCGATGACATCACTGGGTTCTTTAATGAAGGCCAACTCTGAAGCTCCGCCCAAACCTGCAAGACGACAACAGGAGAGTGTGATGACGAGGAATTAAACAGAGAGACATCCGTCTGAGTAATCTGAAAGGAACTGATGCTTACGAACGATTCATGATGATGAGGATGATGATGATGTATCATGACGGATGATGAAAACCTGATGGAGGAAAACTGTTACTCATATCACATCACCAGTGTTGGGCAGTAACCAACTTCTAGTAACTTAGTTACTGTAATAATATTACTTTTTGCAGTAACTAGAAGTGTAACTAATTACTAATAAGATTTCCATCCATAAAACAGCTTAGTTACTTTTGATGCCTCAACCCTGATTTAAAATCCAACAATCAAATAATTCCTAGATTTATTTTCATAATTTTCACGACTCGCACATGCATGTGATGTCCCCAGTGCAGCAGGCAAGCTTGGAATATGTAATATGGAAGCTTACATTCAGCAGATAGAAATATTGCATTATATTGATTTTGTCAGGAAAAAAGATGATCATGAGCACTTTTGTGTAAGTTGTGGCTTTACTTTACTCTGGCATTACATCCCACCCACATCCCTCTGATCAGCATGTGGTATTATCTGATCAGCATTATATTACTATAATTAAAAATTGTTTTGGAAAATTAAAGTTTCTTACAAATTTGTGAAATGAAATATAATCGTATATGGGTAACGGAGAAATGACAATTAGCTTCAAGCTACACATGACAATTTAGAAATATTGCATTATATTGATTTTGTCAGGAAAAAAGATGATCTGAACACTGTTGTGTAAGATGTGGCTGGACTTTACTCTGGCATTACATCTCTCTGATCAGCATGTGGCACATTATATTACTATAATTAAAAATCATTTTGGAAAATTAAATGGTTTCTTACAAACTTTTGTGATTTTATACAATACATAATGAAATATAATCGAATATGGGTAACGGAGAAATTACAATTAGCTTCAAGCTACACATGACAATTAATGAGATTAATATAACACTTCTTCTACTTGAATGTCACTATCAATCACTATTGGGTGTTTGTAATAACTTCTGACTGCGATCCAATGTGGATTTTGGTCAAATGATGAGGCAGAAATATGTTGTTAGTAACATTCTAGAGGAATTTTATGTGGAAGATACACAGTTACAACTTCTGTGGGGCGTGAAGAAAAAGTAATGTAACTAGTAGTGTAACTAATTACTAATAGTACTAGTACTTAGTTACTAATACTAATAGTAACTAATTACTGTTACCAGAAAGTAATAAGTAACAATATTACTTTTGAAAGGAGTAACTAGTAATGAGTAATATATTACATTCTTTGAGTAACTAGCCCAACACTGCACATCACATATAACATAATGGAGCAGAGCTGATACAGAACCGAATAAGATACGCAAGCAAAGCTTTATAATCATATCAAATATGAAGATTAACTATTTTTAAATTCAGTATTTTTAATTATATATATTCACTGAAAACAAGTATTGTTTTCTGAGAAATTGGAAAATGAAGTGAATTTATGATTAAAATGATAACTAATATCTATCAATGAAGTAAGAAAAATAAACTTAATTCACAGGTTGAATTTTCTGATCCCATTGGCAGATATTTATTCTTGTTAACCATAAAAAAACTGACCTCAAAACCCCCCAAAAAACCCCAAACAAAACATTTATACAGTTGTTAGTTTTTGTTATAGTTATACTTACACTTACTGCTAGTGTGGATGATAATATAGATATCGTTATAGTCATCTTTATCTTTATAGATTTGTTATAGTCTCATTATAGTTGTTGTAATTGTTATTGTGATAGTAATCATTGGCAGTCAGATAAGGTTGCAAAGGGGCAGAAAATTTCCATTAAATTTCCTGAAACTTTGCAAAAGTATCAAAAAATGTTCAGAAAGTTTCCAAAACTGGAAAATTTACTGGAAATTTTCTTCTATTTATTCTTGTTTTAAGCATAAAAACAGACTTCAAACACCAAATAAAACCACAAACAAAATGTTTATATTTATAGTTATAATTACAGTTACCACTATAGTTATCGTTATAGTTATCAGTATCATTTACAGATATTTGCTCTTGTTTTAAAGGGGTCATATGATGTTGCTAAAAAGAACATTATTTTGTGTATTTGGTGTAATGAAATGTGTCTATGCGGTTTAAGGTTAAAAAAACACATTATTTTCCACATACTGTACATTACTGTTTCTCCTCTATGCCCTGCCTTTCTGAAACGCGTCGATTTTTACAAAGCTCATCGGTCTGAAAAGCGAGGTGT
>NW_015544237.1:262951-271193 GCF_001515605.1 Sinocyclocheilus anshuiensis
CCCCGGGCTGGTCTCTGCTTCGTCGACGGTGAAAGCCGATCCGGCGATCGACAGCGCAAAGTTGAAGTATTTCTTCAGCGACCAGCACGGATCAGCTCCAGGCATGTTGCGTGAACATTTGGGTGGCGTTATGCAAATCTTCCCACATCGTGACGTAGACATGTGGGGCGTGTTTAAACGAAGCGTTTTAGGAGGGCGTGGATAAGTCTAAACTTTTATAAAGAATATCTCTTTGGGTTTGAGACTTTAGTCTTTGCAACTTTAGGGATCTTATCTATTCACGAACAGCTTGTAACACTCCAAAGAGAAAGGAAAACTTGAAATCGCATCATATGACCACTTTAAGCATAAAAACAGACAAAAAAAAACACATACAAAAGGTTAAACTTCATGAAGTGCATTTCTGAACAGATATTCACATTCATAAAAAAGATTGTGAAGTTTATTTAGTCCTCAAACACACGCTTGCATCAGTAGATGGTGTTTGTCTTGTGCTTGAGTAGCTGATGTGATGTGATGTGATGGCGGCAGGGCTGGTTGGATTTAGAGCGTCTTAAATCAAAGCGATTCATCTCCACTGAACTTAAACTTGACTTTGGGCCGTCTGATTGATGGCTCTTTCAGAAGCACTCACACACACACACAAAACCCTCCATCAGCCCAAAGCAGCCACACAATGCGGCCGCACCCGACCCCCCCACAAACACACCCTCCAGATCTGCCCCGGCCCATCATTCCTGCCCCGTCTGAAGAGCCATCTGCCCCTCCTCCGCCCCGTGGTGCAGCGCGAGGGTGACTTTCCCATGCCACTGCATCAGTCAAGCACACCGCCCCTCGCAGCTGCCAAACACACAACAAAACACTCCGGTCACACTTGAACTTGAACGTGCTCGCACGGAAAAACCAGACTCCTGTACCTCTGCACTCGTCTGGCATCTGGACCGGAGTCTGACCTCAGAACATGAGCCGGGTCTCCTCAGACCAGATGAACTCTCTGACAAGAATCAAACTAAACCCTCATCAAACTCTCACACAGGATCCAGAGAGCAGCTTCCTGCTGGATTCATGGGATTTAAGGCCCATTCACAAGAACGCTAATGATAACTATAACTAATGATAACTAATAACAATAACTATAAAAAACTATATTAGTGTCCACACAAATGGACAAAAACTACAGTATAATGAAAACTTTAACAATAACTATAATTATAACTATAACAATTTACTTTAACTATATTAGCGTCCACACAAACAGACGATAACTATAACAAAAACTATAATGATAACTATTATCATAACGATAACTATATTCATAACTACAATGATAAATATAACTATATTAGCATCCACACAAACAGATGAGAACTAACAATAACTACAATCATAACAATAACAATAATCATAACGATAACAATAAATATAACTTATATTAGCAACCACATAAACAGACAGTAACTATAACAATAACTAATGATAACTATAATCATAACGATAACTTTAATCATAACTACAACAATAAATATAACTAAATTAGCATCCACGCAAGCAGACAAAAACTATACCAGAAAAATATAACAATAATTATAATCATAACTAGAACAATAAATATAGAAGCATCACACAAACCGACAAAAACTATAACATGTATTATGATAACAATAACCATACTTGCATCCACACCTATAGATAATAATTAACGAAAACTATAATAGCTATAATTATAACGATAAATCTAACTATATTAGCGTCCACACAAATAGATAACTATAACGAAAACTTTAACAATAACTATAATCATAACTATAACAATAACTTTAACTATATTACTGTACACACAAACAGACGATAACTATAACAATAACTATAATCATAACGATAACTATATTCATAACTACAACGATAAATATAACTATATTAGCAATCACACAAGCAGACGATAACTATACCGAAAAATATAACAATAACTATAATCATAACTAGAACAATAAATATAGCAGCAACACACAAACCAACAAAAACTAAAATGTATTATGATAACAATAACCATAACCATACTTGCATCCAAACCTATAGATAATAATTAACGAAAACTATAACAATAGCTATAATTATAACGATAAATATAACTATATTAGCGTCCACACAAATAGATAACTATAACGAAAACTGTAACGATAACTATAATCATAATTATAACGATAACTTTAACTATATTACAGTACACACAAACAGACGATAACTATAACAATAACTATAATCATAACGATAACTATATTCATAACTACAATGATAAATATAACTATATTAGCAACCACACAAACAGATGAGAACTAACAACTATAACAATAACTATAATCATAACGATAACTATAATCGTAACGATAACAATACATATAACTTAGACAGTAACTATAACAATAACTAATGATAACTATAATCAAAACTACAACGATAAATATAACTATATTAGTAACCACACAAACAGATGAGAACTAACAACTATAACAATAACTGTAACGATAACTATAATCATAACTACAATGATAAATATAAGTATATTAGCATCCACACAAGTGGACGATCACTATAACAATAACTATATTAGCATCCACAATAACGGATGAATAACTATAACATTAATTATATAAGCATCCAGGACGATAATGTTCTGTTTATTATAAGCACGAGCTGCAGTTTTGACATCTGCCAATTTAAATGCTTGTGCGCTTTAAAGTCAGATGGATTGTGATTGTACGGTATCCCACAATGCAATGCACTGGACATTTTTAGACTCATTATTTGATCAGACTTAAAGTTAAGACATCTTAATACAAAATTCAATTAAATCATGAACAGTCTTAGATACGACATCAATCCAGCACACTACTGTTGAACCCTATAAAGTGTGCAGTATGCAGTAAGTGTACTAAGGTCAGGTCTAGAACTGGTTTAGTGTGAGAAAAAGATGTTTGCTAGGAATGTTCCTACATGAGCTCAAACTCCAGAGCATTTGTCCCTTTGAATGCTTTAGTGTTTGTGTCTCTTAGTCAAATGAGGCGGACTGCAGCGTCTGAAGCTGCAGCTGTTTTCTCCTCCTCACAATAGCAGCCCATCTTCAGCCGTAAACTCTAGATAAACGGGCCGGCCCCCCCGCGGGGTTCAGAGAGCAGCCCCGCCCCCACCGGCACACCGTGACCTCAGATCCTAAAGGTCATGAGAGAATCAGCCGCTCCCCCTCCCGCTTTCTTCATTGTCTCTGGAGTGGCCGTGAACTTCAGCGGCCAATAAACACGTCAAACACTCCATTAATGGCATCTGCTGCTCAGACGGGACAAATCTGAATGTCAAATATTCGTCTGTGTGACCCGAGGACAGAACCGCACTTATTTATGAGGGAAACACGTACGGCGTCGCAGACTGCAGTCAAATGTGCTGAATCTATTAGTGATCCTCTCAATCCAATAACACTGGTCACTAGAGCACACCATCAACAAAAATACCATGGTTTTACCATTGCTTTTGGACACAGTACACTTTTTATGCTTTTTGAATATGTAAAACTGGTAATACTGGTATTACCGATATATAATATTGGTAGTACCATGCAAATATCATAATAAATGAATATGGTATTAATGGTACTGAGTCAAGTGAAATTTATTTGTATAGCGCTTTTCACATTGTTTCACAGCTGCTTCACAGAAAATACTGATGTTAATGTTTATACTGTCTTAATATCTTCATGCCTTATAGTTGCATTTACTGTATCAGATTTCATAAATATCTTTTGTGAATATTTTCACAGAAATATGCTGCTTCATACACGACCATTCAAAAGTTTGGGCTAAGAATTAATTAATACTTTTATTCATCGCGGACGAATTAAATTGATCAAAAGTGAGAGTAAAGACATTTATAATGTTACAAAAGATTTCTATTTCAAATAAATGCTGTTCTTTTGAACTTTCTGTTCAGCTGTGAATCCTGAAAAATAAAATGTATCACGGTTTTCACAAAAATATTGTGCAGCACGACTGTGTTCAATATTGATAATAATCAGAAATGTTTCTTGAGCAGCAGATCAGCATATTAGAATGATTTCTGAAGATCATGTGACACTGAAGACTGGAGTAATGATGCTGAAAATACAGCTGCGCATCACAGAAATAAATTACAGTTTAACAGATATTCACATAGAAAACAGCTGCTTTAAACTGTAATAATATTTAACTGTTTTTGCTGTATTTTTGATCATATAAATGCAGTCTGTGCGAGCAGAAGGGACTCTTTCAAAAACATTAAATTATCTTAATTATTCCAAAAATGTATCCAGCAGTGTGAGTCACATGTTTTGATAATGATGTGATTTTGCCAGACTTGAGAGTTTGATCACTGCTCTATTATTCTCTCCTGTCAGGATGAGGATGTAGTGAATGTGTGTATAGTCTGATAGAGTCGTCTGAACTCAGAGTCTGTCCTGATTCTTCACGCTTTCAGACTCTCTGCGGGAGAATCGAGCATCTAATGAGACTTACAGCGGCTCGTCTGTCTCAATTGACACTCATTAATGAGACCATCAGAGTGAGACATCAGAACTATTAGTACTGCTGGAGTCTGTGTGTGTAATATTCTATAATCTGAACATTTCATATTATATATGCTTATGTGTGCGTGCGTGTGTGTGTGAGTGAGTGAGAGAGAGAGCAAGAGAGAGTGAGAGTGAGAGTGTGTGTCTCCACTAACAAATTATCATATTCATGACACTGATCTGGTTCCCACCATGCTGAATAGACTCTGGTGCTAATTAGGAAAATGAATCAGTCGCTGCTCGCGTGTGTGTGTGTTCAACAGCTGCCACGCAGGATTACGGGCCCTTATAATGAGATCTCAATCAAACCCCCACCCAGTCTGACCCCGACCCTAAAGGCCCAGTCATATGAAAATGAGGGTCAGGTCAAAGGTCAGGGTCAATGTCTGTCTCAGGTCTGTCTGTCTCACTCTCATGAACATGAACTTCAGTAGAAGCTCCTGCAGCGATTCTGAATCATTCAGTCAATAGAGAATCAATCTGCATTCAAAGACAATGTTTATATTTTATTATTGAAATAATAAAGAAATTATACATAAATCAGTGCTGCAACAACCAATCAATGAAAATCAATAAAGGAAAATAGTCAACAATGAAATCATTATTGATTACTTTTGTATATGCTCTTACATCAAAACAATTGTGTATCAAACATTTTATATTATTTTATTTTATATTATTTATAATATAAATAAATTAATTATATATATACACACATATATACGCTGACTCAATTAAATAAAATGCTTTTAATCTGATTAATTAAACAACTAATCAACATAATATTTATCAAAATCATTGTTAGCTGCAGCACTAATATAAAAGTATAAAGTTAACGAGAAATTATCAACCTAACATCAAATCAATATAAATTTCTCTCCTCAGTTAAGAATGAAGTAAATGATTCGACGCTCAGATCAGATGAACTAATGACTGCTAATTGAACTCATTAAATCCTTAATGAATATTAGCAGCAATATTCACATTATCAGAGACTGAATCAATTACATGAACAGTGTTATTAGTTCTGATCTATTATACTGATAATTTCCCAGAACATCAATAAACTAAAATCAAACAAACAAACAAGCAAAGCATTGCTGCTGACAGAGATGAAGCAGTTCTGAGGAGAGAACGAGTAAAAGCTGAGACTCACCTGAGACTGTGATGAGCAGCAGCAGAGCTGAGAGTCTTTCCATGATTCCTGCTCTTCGGATCATGTTTCATGAGCTCATGACGGATAAAATCAAACGTGAATATTCCTCAGTGCTGCTTTATTCCTCCTCCAGATATTTCTCATGTTATTCCTCTCAGAGTCACTGATCATGTGTGAGAATCAGCAGCTCTGTTGATGCTCTCAGACTCCTGTGGGGGCGGGGCCACCCGTCACCAGCCAATCAGAGAGCAGATGGAGACAAGAACATAATGCTGATGATTTAGTTGTTTTTCCCCGAGTAGTGTTAAGGAGGTTCAACCAACTCAAGTTGAAACTTGAACTCTGAGTTGACTTACCCTGAGATGGGAAACTGAGTTTTCGGGTTCAGAACAGCTGAATTGAGTTAAATCAATCAACTCTGAGAAGGTTGACTTTTAGTTTAGCGCGTGCACCACGACTATGAAAAGCCATTATGATTCACCATGGCAACAGCACCTGACAAAAAGACATCCGCATACTTCCAAGCAGTGTTGGGGAAAGTTACTTTTAAAAGTAATGCATTACAATATTGCGTTACTCCCTAAAAAAGTAACTAATTACGTTACTTAGTTACTTTTTATGGAAAGTAATGCATTATATTACTTTCGCGTTACTTTTGCGTTACTTTTTAAATATAAGCAGGACTTGATTGTTTTTAATATAAGAAGTTCTATTTATAGCAAATATAAAAGCCCTTTCACACCAAAAAGTGTAATGAATAAACCTCAGGCTGAAGCAAAAGTAAATTCACGTCTGTACAGTAGAACGCAGAAGAAGAAACACTCTTCAGCAATAAAAAAACAAAGCACAATTGTTAGTTTCTCTAAAGTCATTTTTGCCTATTAGTATGGTTGAACTGGATCAGCAAAGGTCAGCAGCAAAGACATTGGTTAATAAAATGGGATTAGATACATTTGTGTTATTTAACAAATGTAATTATTGCAGGTTTGCGTCATATTCTGAGTTTGCATTTCACTGTTTTAATTCATCTGTTTTTTGTGAGTGGGATGAATTAATGCACATTCACATTTAGTCTAGAACTACAGTAACATCATTTTCACACAGCGCACACAACGCCTCTGTACTCCCGATTTCTCCCAATATGGGGACAGGAGAGCTGTCAGTCAATAAATGGGAAAACAAAGTAACTGGCATTACTTTTTTGAAAAAGTAACTCAGATATTTTCTTGTAAATTCAAAAAGTAATGCGTTACTTTACTAGTTACTTGAAAAAAGTAATCTGATTACGTAACTCGCATTACTTGTAATGAGTTACCCCCAACACTGCTTCCAAGTCAATATGTAACTTCAATTCTTAATCACTGTTATAATATCAAAGGAAAAAACTGGCAGAACTGTCAATTATTGAACTAATATTAATTTTCATGGTATCTCACAGGCAAAAGAAAAAATAAAAAAGCACAAAAAAGCAGCTAAACATGAAGTATAAAAACTTGATTCAATCAGGTAAAGCTTTAAAAAGGTTCATGGGTGTAGGCTACATGACTTTACAAACATTTGACATATTAAATAAATATCATTCAGTGTCTGTTTCAATGTGCAGTCGCTTTTCCACATCATCTAATGCTCTTTTCACATAATTAAATGTTCTCTAATCCAAACTGTTGCATTTCTTAATTAGAGTAATGAAATTAATATTTGACTTCTACTCAGCCAACAACAAGAAGGCTTGCGAAACAATGAAGAACAGAAGAAGAGGAGTTGGCCACAATACCAAGTATTGGATGAATATTAAAATAGAAAAAAAAAAATAGGGGAAAAAAAACTGTTGCTTTTGTATTTGTAGGAAATAAAGTTGACCAAATAAATATAACAGTTGTGGTGGTTGTTATGGCATATATCTCGAACTACCCTTCCATCTGGCATCCTTCCATTCCATACAGTAATCAGCTTCATTTTTGATGGGCTTGTGCTCAGAAACCTACACAAACATTCTCATAAAGAGTGTGAGAGCGAGACACCGCTCAAATAAATATGCATGTGGATATGGCAAAAAATCTAAATAATCCTCTCCCGATGTAAATGTAACTCCCTGCGAATTAATGTAACCTCCTCTTCTATAGGATCCAGTATAAGAGGAATATGCCATTTTTGTCAATTTCAGAGTGTCTGCATGATGGAAATATGTGCAATGAATGAATGTGCACTGCACTGCAAAAATGCTTTTCTTACTTAGTATTTTTATCTTCTTGTTTCCAGTCAAAATATCTAAAGATTCTTAAATCAAGATGCATTTTCTACATAAGAAAAATTACATAAGGTATTTAGTCTATTTAGTCTTTTTTTCTTATTTGGCAAATTATCTGCCAATGGGGTAAGAAAAATAATCTTGTTTCCATTTTTTCCATTTGCTTGTCTTGTTTTAAGTAAAATACACTTAATTTAGATTCCAAAATACTCAGCAAGAAAAGCATTTTTGCAGCGTGAATGAATGA
>NW_015544237.1:276223-288900 GCF_001515605.1 Sinocyclocheilus anshuiensis
AACTGGATCATCAAAGGTCAGCAGCAAAGACATTGGTTAATAAAATGGGATTAGATACATTTGTGTTATTTAACATATTTAATTATTGCAGGTTTGCGTCATATTCTGAGTTTGCATTTCACTGTTTTAATTCATCTGTTTTTTGTGAGTGGGATGAATTAATGCACATTCACATTTAGTCTAGAACTACAGTAACATCATTTTCACACAGCGCACACAACGCCTCTGTACTCCCGATTTCTCCCAATATGGGGACAGGAGAGCTGTCAGTCAATAAATGGGAAAACAAAGTAACTGGCATTACTTTTTTGAAAAAGTAACTCAGATATTTTCTTGTAAATTCAAAAAGTAATGCGTTACTTTACTAGTTACTTGAAAAAAGTAATCTGATTACGTAACTCGCATTACTTGTAATGAGTTACCCCCAACACTGCTTCCAAGTCAATATGTAACTTCAATTCTTAATCACTGTTATAATATCAAAGGAAAAAACTGGCAGAACTGTCAATTATTGAACTAATATTAATTTTCATGGTATCTCACAGGCAAAAGAAAAAATAAAAAAGCACAAAAAAGCAGCTAAACATGAAGTATAAAAACTTGATTCAATCAGGTAAAGCTTTAAAAAGGTTCATGGGTGTAGGCTACATGACTTTACAAACATTTGACATATTAAATAAATATCATTCAGTGTCTGTTTCAATGTGCAGTCGCTTTTCCACATCATCTAATGCTCTTTTCACATAATTAAATGTTCTCTAATCCAAACTGTTGCATTTCTTAATTAGAGTAATGAAATTAATATTTGACTTCTACTCAGCCAACAACAAGAAGGCTTGCGAAACAATGAAGAACAGAAGAAGAGGAGTTGGCCACAATACCAAGTATTGGATGAATATTAAAATAGAAAAAAAAAATAGGGGAAAAAAAACTGTTGCTTTTGTATTTGTAGGAAATAAAGTTGACCAAATAAATATAACAGTTGTGGTGGTTGTTATGGCATATATCTCGAACTACCCTTCCATCTGGCATCCTTCCATTCCATACAGTAATCAGCTTCATTTTTGATGGGCTTGTGCTCAGAAACCTACACAAACATTCTCATAAAGAGTGTGAGAGCGAGACACCGCTCAAATAAATATGCATGTGGATATGGCAAAAAATCTAAATAATCCTCTCCCGATGTAAATGTAACTCCCTGCGAATTAATGTAACCTCCTCTTCTATAGGATCCAGTATAAGAGGAATATGCCATTTTTGTCAATTTCAGAGTGTCTGCATGATGGAAATATGTGCAATGAATGAATGTGCACTGCACTGCAAAAATGCTTTTCTTACTTAGTATTTTTATCTTCTTGTTTCCAGTCAAAATATCTAAAGATTCTTAAATCAAGATGCATTTTCTACATAAGAAAAATTACATAAGGTATTTAGTCTTTTAAGTGTATTTTTCTTATTTGGCAAATTATCTGCCAATGGGGTAAGAAAAATAATCTTGTTTCCATTTGCATTAATAATTTGTCTTGTTTTAAGTAAAATACACTTAATTTAGATTCCAAAATACTCAGCAAGAAAAGCATTTTTGCAGCGTGAATGAATGAATGAGGTATTTAACCATTGCTTACACTTTAAAAAGGGGAAGGAGACCGCAAGAAACTTGCGGTTTAATGAAGAAAACCTACTCCCTTCCAGGTTAGGTTCACAGAGTAAATTACCAGGGTAACTGACTCTGAGTATATGTCATGGTTTGCTAGCTCTCTCCCACCCTCAGTGTGTGTGTGTGTGTGTGTGTGTGTGCCTCTGCTGATGAGCTTATCAGTGGCAGCTGTGGCTTATCAGCTCCATTATTTAATGGCCTTGCTTCTTACCCTGTGTTGTCAGATTGTTGGTGTTGTTGTGTGGAGTCTTGTCCTGGATGTTCCTCGCTCCTGCTCTGGACTGTACGCTGTTGTTTACGGTTGGATTACCTCTTTGTTCCTGTCCTGGATTGTTCGTGCCCATTGCAGTCACCGCGCTACCAGTGGATTACTTCTCCTGCACCTTGCTCTTGATTTCTGTCAGCTGCCAATCTCTGCTTCCTCAAAAATCCAAAGTAGCTCTGGTGATGACGTTACTATCCGGACAGGCAGTGCTGGGGGAACCAACATCCATGCTGCTCTTCGTTTAAATCACTCTCTGAGGAGATGAGACACGTGTTTAATCGCGCGGTCGCAAGGCGGCTCAAGTACTGGTGGATCTCCGCCAAGGGAATCGCACTGTCACAGACTATTCTATCGAGTTCCGCACATTGGCAGCCGAGAGCAGATGGATTGAGGAGGCGCAGTGGGACGTGTTCCTTCATTGGTTGGCTGACCGTATCCAGAAGATCTTCACGCTGGAACTACCCACCGATCTCGATGGGCTGATCGAGTTGGCCTTGCAGGTTGATGCCCGTCTGCAATATCAGGACCAGCGAGCCTTGCAGACTCTAGTCTCTTATGCCGAGTTCACACTGTACGATTTTCAAAGACGTCGCATCACTGTTGGTTTCACACTGAACGACTATCTGGGGTAGCATTCAGTTGTTGCTGTGTTCACACTGCACGATGGAACGAGACAGCAGGTTACACACTGCATGACTTCACAATAGGAAGAATCGCAGACAGCTCTGTCTGGTGCAGGGTTGCCAGGTTTTCGTTACAAAACCAGCCCAATTACTACTCAAAACTTGCCTGAAAATAGCCCAATTGCTTTCGAGGAGGTCCCCCAGTAAAAATCGCGTTCGGGGGTAAAATACAAAATTTTTTTGGCGGGGTTCTCCTGGTACAATTCACATTCCAGGGCCTAAATATTACGTTATTGGGGTCGCTTCAACCTGCTGACATAAAAAACAACTGGATCGCAATCGCGGATTTGGCAACACTGGTCGCAATCTACTTTTCATAGAACTCCTCCCCGAACTTCCTGCTCCCCTGTATCTTGGTCTCTCATTGGCTGTAGGTCATCGCCGATGTGTTTTTCAGTCAGAACTAATTTCACACAGCATGATCGTGAATCGCCCGATGTAGTTTTCAGTCAGAAATCATTGCACACAGCCTGATCGTGAATCGCCGACAGCTCCAGATATTTAGCATGCCAAACATTTCACGGGTGTCGGCGATTCCCTCAGATCGCGTCTTTGATCATTCACACTGCATGATTGTCACTCGCGTGAACGAGCACCGATTCACCTCCGATTTCGGGCATTTGTCTGCGATTTCGCAAAACCTGTTGGCGAGTGAAAAATTGGGCTAAAATCGTGCAGTGTGAACTCGGCATTAAACGTCCGAGTGCTCAGCCACCTGTGTCAATACGGTCAACCTTCAATCCTGAACCCATGCAGGTGGGCAGAGCTCTGCTGTCCCGGGAGGAGAAGGATCGCAGGAGAGCGAAGGGACTGTGTCTTAATGTGGCGCAGCGGGCCATATTGCGGCCAATTGCCCAGTAAAAGCCCAAGCCCGGCAGTAGAACTGAGGTTACTGTCGGGTGCACTGTCTATGGAAAAATCCTCCACTTCTACTCTCCTACCAGTCACACTGCAATGGGCATCCAGCGTCTACTCCTGCCAGGCATCTCCAACTGCCTTTCTGTTCTTTAAAGGACAAAATTTCAATCACGCACAGCACTGATCTTGTCACCCTTATCACTTCAGGGAATCACTCTGAAAAAATCAGATTCCTGCTTACAGACTCCCCTCTCACTCCTGTTGCGTTGGGTCATCCCTGGCTGGTTTGTCACAAATCTAGGGTAGTCTAGGCCTCTGCTTGGAGCAAGAATTGTTATTCCTCTTGTCTCATGTTTGCCCATTCGTCTGTGTCTTGTTCTGTGTTACGGGGGGAGCCGGTAAACCTGTCTAACGTGCTGGAGGAGTATCTCGACCTGAAAGAAGTGTTCAGTAAGTCCCCGGCTGCTTCTCTTCCTCTGCATTGTCCCTATGACTGTGCCATAGATTTATTGACAGATATGTCTCCACCTAAGGGTAAGGTATACTCTCTTTCAGCCCATGAGAGGGAGGCCATGGAGAAATATATTTCTGATTCTCTAGCAGCTGGGATCATCCGCCACTCTTCTTCACCTGCTGGGGCAGGGTTCTTTTTTCTGGGGAAGAAGGATCACTCTCTGTGACCTTGACTACCGAGGGCTGAGCAATATCACGGTTAAGAATACCTATCCTTTGCATTGATGTCTTCAGCTTTCGAGCGGTTGCAGGAAGCGTCCGTTTTCACAATGCTGGATCTTCGCAAAACTTATCATTTGGTCCGCATTAGGGAGGGGGATGAGCGGAAGACCGCATTTAATACCCCCAGAGGACACTTTGAATATCTTGTTATGCCGTTTGGCCTTTCCAACTCACCTGCGGTCTTCCAAGCATTCGTCAATGACATGCTGATAGATATGGTCCATCAGTTCATATATGTGTACGTGGATGACATATTGATATTTTCTTCTTCTCTCCAGGAACACGTCCAGCATGTCAGATGGGTGCTCCAGTGGCTGCTAGAGAATCCTTTAACGGATTTGAATTATAGAAATGTGATAGTGTGTTATGTGTATGCCAGGTTAAAGAGATGGATCTGCTGTGCTACTGAGTGATTTGCGACTGTAGCTCAGTGTAGCTTTGTTTTTCTGTTGGAATCTCTATCTTATTATAACTTTCTGTTGTTTAAACTGCTAAAATATAACTTAATTATCACCATACTTCTGATATTATCTAACATACAAATTTGATATTGTTCGCTTTTTAATCTAAACCGCGAGTGCAGCACGTTAGCATTCCGTTAGCCTGTTAGCTTGTCATTCGCGCCTACCGTTTGTTTTTCTCGCTGTCTTACTCCATTTCTTTTCTCTCTCGTTCCGTTTTTCACGAGTTCATCAAACAACTGTGGTAAGTTGAAATCATTCAACAATCACGATGAGTAATGGCTTCTCCTGTTATTGTCACTTGCACTGCTTGCCTTATGTATAGTGTAGCTTTCTCTGTCAGCGGCGAGGGACTCACATGTGATAAATGCAGGGAAATAGTTAGGCTGACAGAGAAGAATTCAGAACTAGAGACACGCATCCAAACTTTAATTAAAGATAGTAAGAATGTGAGGGCCTTAGATACGGCTTTGGATGCGACTAGCTTAGCAAGTCCCGCACATTGTTCGGTTCCGGTTGCAGAGCCCACGCAGCAGGGCGACTGTGTGACTGTGAGGTGGCATAGTCGCGGGACAAAGGTCACCGTAGCCACCAGATCCAGTCCGTATCCAGCCCAGATGGTGGATCAGCACCTAGAGATGACCTCTACAGACCTGAAATTCAGGACGGAGATCAGGACAACTAGATGAGCCCCAGAGACAGATTCCCAGTGAAGACCTTGTCTCCTAGACGGCCATCGGGACAAGACCACGGAACCAGATGAGCTCGCTGCACAATCTAACCGTGCTGCAGCACTGGCCCCCCGACTAAGCCAGGTTTCTCCCAAGGTTTTTTTCTCCATTCTGTCACCGATGGAGTTTTGGTTCCTTGCCGCTCTCGCCTCTGGCTTGCTTTATTGGGACACTTAATTTCCAGCGATATCGTCGACTTGATTGCACAGATACTATTTAAACTGAACTGAGCTGGACAATGACATCACTGAATTCAATGATGAACTGCCTTTAACTGAAAATGGAGTGTTTACTATTGTCCTTTTGCATTGACACACTATTTTCCTAATTTGATACCGTAAAGCTGCTTTGACACAATCTGTATTGTTAAAAGCGTTATATAAATAAAAGTGACTTGACTTGACTGTCGTCAATCAATTGCTGGATGTCTAAGTGGTGCCCACAGAATAACATAGGTTACATAGACAATTGGACGAGTTTTTGGGGCAGACCTGACCTGTTGTAAAGAGAAGGTCTTCATCCCTCCTGGGGTGGTGCCGCTCTTCTCTCTAGAAATAGAGCACATTATCTTAGAGTTTGTACTTGACTAACTGGGGCCCAGGTCAGGAAGCAGACAGACTGGCTAAACCGGCCGTCTGCTAGCCGCCTCATGTCACAGAAGTCAGTTAATTCTCAACACATAGAGACTCTTTCACCTAGATATCATACTATAGAGACTGTCTCTGTTCCCCGAACTAGCAAATACAAAAAAACGTCCAAAACAATTTAAGGGTAACAATTTAATTGATGTTCAACAAATAAAATACAGATATAATACAGATAAACAAATGATAAAGCTTGGCTTGATTAATTTTAGATCACTTTCTACAAAAGCTCTTTTTGTAAATGATATGATCACAGATCATAACTTAGATGTGCTCTGTTTGACATAAACCTGGCTAAAACCAGATGATTACATTATTTTAAATGAGTCTACCCCCCAATATTACTGTTATAAACACGAGCCATGTCCAAAAGGGAAAGTGGGAGGTGTTGCTACAATTTATAGTAATATTTTCAGTATTTTTCAGAGCTCATGTTTCAAGTATAATTCGTTTGAAGTAATGGTGATTTAAATAACATTACCCAGAGAAACAAGCGTTAATGATAAATCCCCTGTGACGTTTGTACTGGCTACTGTATACAGTTCACCAGGGCACCATACAGACGTTATTAAAGAATTTGCTGATTTTATATCCTAGTTAGTGCTGGCTGCAGATAAAATCTTAATTGTTGGTGATTTTAATATCCATGTTGATAATTGAAAAGATGCACTGGGATCAGCATTTATAGACATTCTGAACTCCATTGGGGTTAGACAACATGTGTCAGGGCCTACTCATTGTCGTAATCATACTTTAGATTTAATACTGTCACATGGAATTAATGTTAATGGCGTTGAAATTCTGCGGCAGAGTGATGATATCTCGGATCATTATCTAGTCTCGTATATACTCCATATAGGTAAAGCTGCAAATTCAACTCCTTGTTACAAATATGGTAGAACCATCACTTCTACCACAAAAGACTGCTTTGTAAATAATCTTCCTGACTTGTTTCAATTCCTCAGCATATCCAATAGCTCGGAACAACTTGATGATATAACAGAAACTATGGACTCTCTAGTTTCTAGCATTTTAGATACGGTTGCTCCTTTACACTTAAAGAAGATTAAGGAAAACAGTCAGACACCGTGGTATAACGAGCACACTCACGCCTTAAAGGGTTAGTTCACCCAAAAATGAAAATTAGCCCATGAATTACTCACCCTCAAGGCATCCTAGGTGTATATGACTTTCTTCTTTCAGACGAATCCAGTCGGAGTTATATTAAAAATGATCTTTGATCTTCCAAGCTTTTTAATGGCAGTCAGCGGGTGTTTCAGTTCATCAGTCCAAAAGAAGTGAAATAAAGCACATCCATCCATAATAAAAAGTGCGTCACACGGCTCCGGGGGGTGAACAAAGGCCTCCTGTAGCGAATCGATGCGTTTTTGTAAGAAAAATAACCATATTTAAAACGTAATAATCAATTTAATCAAGCTTGCACTCACTGTTGTACACTGAAGC
This sequence comes from Sinocyclocheilus anshuiensis, assembly GCF_001515605.1. Taxonomy (NCBI): domain Eukaryota; kingdom Metazoa; phylum Chordata; class Actinopteri; order Cypriniformes; family Cyprinidae; genus Sinocyclocheilus; species Sinocyclocheilus anshuiensis. The sequence continues at coordinate 283,722 of NW_015544237.1, forward strand.
AGTTCCGGGCTGATGACATAGGACATCCTTTGCATCCTTGTGCATTTTTTCTCATCGTTTGTCATCCGCCGAACGCAACTATGGCATTGGTAACCGAGAGTTGCTGGCAGTAAAGTTAGCGCTGGAAGAATGGCATCATTGGTTAGAGGGTTCGGGGGTTCCCTTTATCATCTGGACTAACCACAAGAACCTTGAGTACATCAGGTCTGCCAAACGCCTCAACTCCAGGCAGGCTCAGTGGGCACTTTTTTTCGGTCGCTTTGATTTTTCTATTTCATACCATCCGGGTTCTAAGAACATCAAACCCGATGCTTTGTTTCGCATTTTTGGCCACTCCGAACGCCCATCCACTCCAGAATGCATAATTCCTGAGAGTATAGTTGTCTCTACACTGACATGGGAGATCGAATTGAAGGTCCGCACGGCCTTACAAGGGGTAATGCCTCCGCCCAACTGTCTATTATTCATGCCGGAGGGGTTACAATCCAACGTTATTCGATGGGGTCATTGTTCCAGCGTGGCTTGCATATCCAGGGGTCAATCGTACCATTTTTTTAGTTAAGCAATGATCCTGGTGGCCATCTATGGCTCGTGACATTAGGGGTTTTGTCTTGGCCTGCTCTGTCTGTGCTCGCTGTAAGACTTCTAATCGACCCCTGGGGGGGATCCTTCAGCCACTGTCTGTCCCTTCGAGACCCTGGTCCCACATCGCACTCGATTTTGTCACCGCCTTCTCAGGGCTACATGGTAGTTTTGACCATGGTGGACCGGTTCTCAAAGGCGACCCATTTCATTCCCTAGCCCAAATTACCTTCTGCAAAGGAGACAGCGGCCACTGTCATAGATCACGTCTTTCGCATTCATGGCCTCCCGATGGACGTGGTTTCCGACAGGGGACCCCAATTTGTGTCCAGATTTTGGAGGGAGTTTTGTAAGTTACTGGGGGCGAGTTTCAGTCTTTCCTCTGGTTTCCACCCTCAGAGCAATGGCCAGATGGAACGGGCCAACCAGGACTTAGAGAGAGTGTTACGATGTTTGGTGTCTCAGAATCCTTCCTCCTGAAGCCAGCAAATCTCATGGGTATGAGTATGCTCATAACTCATTACCAGTGTCATCCACGGGCCTATCGCCGTTTCAGTGTAGTTTAGGTTACCAACCATTTATTTATTTCCACTTTTATTTATTTTCACATTTATGTATTTATTTATTTATTTCCACATTTATTTATTTCCACATTTATTTATTTATGCATTTATTTATTTTAACATTTATTTTATTTATCTTGATTACAAGAAAAAAAACTATTGTTGTTGTGATTTATTTCTTGTTTTTTTATTTAATTCATAAGTTAACACTGCAAATTAAATGGTTTCGTTTTTTTCTGCAGTCGAAGAAAGTAGCCTAAATTATGTCAGTGATCTCTCTCATTTTAAAGATGATCAAGAATTTTTTTTCCAATCTGCAGTCTAATAAAAGTTAATAAAATTAGCCTATAGATCTATATCCTACAGGCTAATTTCATTCTTTCTTAACTTTTAACTTCTTAAAATTTGTTATGAAGAATTTTAAATCAACTTCATAACTGTCACGAATCCGGTCTATAAACTTCCGTTCACTTACCACCAGAGGTCACCCGCTCTCCACACGGACTCTCACACTACACAGACTGTTACACATCACCCTGGACTACATTTCCCATGCTCCATTGCACTAATCACAAGCTCACCTGAAACTAATCACACACAGCTGCTACCAATAACACACACTATATAAATCAGGGTGGGCATTTGTGCGTCTCCAGGCATTCAGGGCTTAACTCTGGATCGGAAGCTCCCTCTAGGCTGAACACGGGAACAGGATGGCGCTCAGGCGGAGCGGACACTTGAAGGCACTTACGAGGAGCTGGCACTGGAGGGCGCTTTCTAGGAGCGGGCACTGGAGGGCACTTTGGACTGGATTCGGGGACTGGAGCCCTCTCCTCTTCGCTTTGGCACTTTCGCCGCTCCATACTCCGCTCACCCTCAGCCGCGGTGCAGGGGGCAGAGTTCCTCTCCACGCTCACACTGTCCGCGGCTTTCTCCCTCGTGGCGGGCGTTGTTGCCGGCTCTCGCACCTGGTCTGACGGCTTAGGCTCTACTTCCGGGGCAGTCCTCCGCTCAGTCGCTCGGCATTGCACTGGCTCGTAGATCGTGGCGGGAATTGGCTCTCCGTCATCGGTGGGCTCGGGCTTTAACTCCGCACAGCGGGGAGATGGTGGGCTGGACACTGGGTCCGGAGTGGATCTGACGAGATCATCCTAATGTTTATTATATATCCGTGTATATGCTCTTTCTTACTTTGGTTTAGAATCCCTGTAATCCACCATCAAGCAGCCCGTTGGGCATTCACTTTACATGTCCTATCAAGACTTCACATTACTCAGCCTTTCGCGGCCTTTGCTCAATTTGGCCTATTGTTACCATCAGGTAAGTGTGACTATTATTGTTTACGTAACTCTGCCTATCATTGTCCATCGCAAAATTGGCCTGTAATGGCTTTTCTCATTACATGAATTATGCTGTCTTTCTGTGTTAAATGGTTTAATGTGGCCTGTCATAAGATAGCTCATACAGTCATTCGTTTGTAAATATTTATTATTTATGCCTTTTGTTATAAATTTAATGCAGTGTGTTTAAGGTAAATTAAGCAAACACTGGTGGTGGTGTCACAACTATTCATTACATCTTTCACGGCCTATTGCGGCCTTCCATCACGGCTTTTAGTGGCTGGCCTCTTGTAGCCTTTCCCTCATGGTCTATCATGACCTTTCTCTCTGCGGTTCAGCTGTCATTTAGCCACCGTTTTAGAAAGCTGTAGTCTGTCACCGCCTCAATACACTGGCCACTACTGCTGCTGAACGTGGAGTTACAACATCAGCCATCAAGCTGCTGGGCAGATGGTCTTCCTCCACATTTGAATCATACATTAGACCTGAACCACAAAACATCTCAAAGGCTCAGCAAATAATTTCAAGTTATCCTCAAGGTAATCTATATGCAATTACTGGTGGTGGTGTAATACCTATGCATATTACTCCTAACAACCTCTATGGTTTACTATCTGCAGCTTAACTTAGCCTTTCACACTGCGTCTTTCCGGCCTTCCCCTCTGTTGCCTATCTTTGTGGCATCAGCTTAACTTAGCCTTTCACTCTGCGTCTTTCCGGCCTTCCCCTCTGTTGCCTATCTTTGTGGCATTTTTTTCTGCAGCCTGTCTTTCTCAGGTTTCCCCTCTGTAGCCTTCTGAGGTATTTCTTTCAGCAATATAGGGGTGTAACGATTCACTCGTTTTCTCGATGCATCAATTACAAACCCTGACAATGCAATGCATCGATCTTGAAACATGGATTTTTGAATGGTGAATCTTCGATTTCGGACAGTAATCGATTTAAAACACTAAGAATCTAATGAATCGCGATTTCTATAGCGATTCAATGCTTTCAAAATATATACACATTAAATTACTACAAGCACAAATTAACACACTATTTACCGCCTGTGACTGTCACAGGATTGCGCTCGCACTCCATTCGTCTCACTAACATGTTTGAGCAGCTGATATGTGATCTCTTCTTAGTACTCGTGGCCAGTAATGCTAAAGTGAAGTAGTTTTGCTTTTCCGTAGTTTTTCAGTGGCTCTCGGTCATACCGACGACGACATTACCTGAGCAGTCGAAGGCTGCACATTTATTGCATGGACGGAGCAAAAATGTAAGCGTCTAAAGCATTCGCACAGTTCCATTTAATGATAAATGTGTTTTAACAATGTCCTTCAACCGAATGTACGAAGGAAACCGTTAAAATAACCACAGCATTAACAACAACCTTGAAATAAGAGCGCAAGGATTATCTGATAATCAGATGCATGAAAGTAGCGTTCGTTGCTATAGCAAACAGACATCGACCGCGGTTTCAGAATCATCATTCGCCGATGGAGAGGAAAAGTTCAATACTATAGCATTTTATTTTATGAAAATGAGATAAAGAAGTTTTCGCACTGAAAGAGAAGTGATCTCGCGCTCATAGATGTGCCAGGCTATATCTGCAGCAGCTAAGCTGAATAAAAAGCAGAATGAACTAAAATGTTAAAACAATAAACACAATAAATAAATATTTTTTTTTATATTGTACATAATTTATTACAGTAGCCTACAGAAATTATAAAGTATATATATTTTTACCTTATTCTGTGCAGAAAATTGAAATAATGGTTTGTAGTATATCAAATAATCATAAAATTGTCATTAGGAAAAATATATAGATTACAAATGATTGATTATTGTCCAGCTGTGTATTTGATTTCTTATAGCAAATTCAAAGTAAGAGACAAAAAATACATACATACATAAAATTCTTGTATTTGACATTCCTGTCACTTCTGAAATGATGGCTACGCCCCTGGTGTGACAAAATGTTAGCCTATATAATACTTTTAAAGCTCTTTTTTTTAAATCTTGGCTTACATACATTTCTACATATGCCATGTCATGCCATATAATCATTAAACTAGCATCTAACAATAGAAAAAAATTGTTTTTTTTCTAACCTATGGTTCTGTAACCATAAAGGCTGCTGTGTAATTTGCCCCCTGACTAAGCATTTAAAGAATTTAGGGGAAGCATTTAAATAATCCTGTGAATGCACTTAAAGAATGCAGAATCGAATCGTTAATCGAATCGAATCTAATTTAATTGTTAATCGAATCGAATTGAATCGTTGTGAATTTGCAAAAATCGTTCTTGAATCGAATCGAAAACCTATGAATCGTGAATCGAATCGATTCGCTGTCTACCCAAAGATTCACAGCCCTACTATCCGGCCTATCGTGGCCTCTCTCTCTCTCCCTGAGGCCTTTGTGGTCCATCTCCTCTACTTTATAAGCACCAATACTTCAGCTATAATCTGATAAATTTTTAACACTTGTCATAATTAAGGTGAGTATGACTAATTACATTTTTTAATTAATTTAATTCAATTAATTAAAAAATTAATTAAAAATTTTACATTTCAAATTAAATATATTTTCTTTTGTTTTATGTTCTAGGATCTTCTAAGAATCTACAACTTCAGATTTAAGCAACGGATTATTGTACACCAAATAATTCAGTTTTTTTTTTTTTTTTTTTTTTTTCCCATTTTTA
>NW_015544237.1:289022-290086 GCF_001515605.1 Sinocyclocheilus anshuiensis
TTTTAGTTTTTTTTTTTTTTTTTTTGTATCCGATTTGTAAATAAATTATTTTGAGTTTTATCTTCCCCTCCCGAGTCTTTCTGGTAGAACTGTCTCTTTTAATGTGTTTCGTACTGTTTTGTATTGTTTTAGTGTTTTGCTAATGGACCTTGAGTCTGGAAATAAAGTTGAATGAATATTTGTGTGTGTGTGCCCTACTCACTGCTGTCTCTGTGCAAATTGGATGGGTTGAATTCAGAGGAAAATTACAAGTATGGGTTATCATACTTGGCTTATACGTCGCTATCCCTATCACTGTTTACTTTAATAATAGTCAAGTGTGTCGACTTGCAGACACGCCTGTTTTACACACGTCACTCAAACACAGAACCAGGAATCACATGACTTTCGGGAAAGAGAAAGTGAAAGTGTGGTTGAGCTGTTGTGTGTTTGTGACTCTGTATTCATGCAGTAAAATGGCAGAAGCCCATATTTCAGTGGAGCAGTTCAGCTGTCCGGTGTGTCTGGATCTCCTGAAGGATCCAGTGACCATCCAGTGTGGACACAGTTACTGTAAGAGCTGTATTACAGACTGCTGGGATCAGGAGGATGAGAAGAGAGTCTACAGCTGCCCTCAGTGCAGACAGACCTTCAGTCCAAGACCTGCTTTATTTAAGAACGTGGTGTTTGCTGAAATGCTGGAGAAACTGAAGAAGACTAAACTTCAAAGTGTGGTTCCTGCTGGAGCTGGAGATGTTCAGTGTGACGTCTGTACTGGAAGAAAATACAGAGCCGTCAAGTCCTGTCTGATGTGTCAGGAATCTTATTGTCAGAATAATTTTGCCCATCATGAGGAGTTTCATTCATGTAAGCCACACAAAGTGATTGAAGCCACTGGACGACTGCAGGAGATGATCTGCCAGAAACATGAGAAGCTCCTTGAGGTTTTCTGTCGCACTGATCAGAAATGTATATGCGTGCTGTGTACGATGGATGAACATAAAAACCACGACACTGTATCAGCTGCAGCACAGAGGACAGAGAAACAGGTATTTAACACTAGACACTGATGAAATATTGCTGAC
>NW_015544237.1:291324-295891 GCF_001515605.1 Sinocyclocheilus anshuiensis
TGTCCAGTGTGTCTGGATCTCCTGAAGGATCCAGTGACCATCCAGTGTGGACACAGTTACTGTGAGAACTGTATTACAGACCGCTGGGATCAGGAGGATCAGATGAGAGTCTACAGCTGCCCTCGGTGCAGACAGACCTTCAATCCAAGACCTGCTTTATCTAGAAACAGCATGCTGGCTGAAGTGACAGAGAAACTGAAGAAGAGGAAACGTCCTGCTGACTGATACGCTTGAGCTGGAGATGTGCAGTGTGACGTCTGTACTGGAAGAAAACACACAGCCGTCAAGTCCTGTCTGATGTGTCTGAACTCTTACTGTCAGAATGACCTCGAACAACATGAGAGTTGGTTTAGAGGAAAGAGACACAAAGTGACTGATGCCACTGGACGACTGCAGGAGATGATCTGCCAGAAACATGAGAAGCATCTGGAAAGATTATTGAACATAAAAACCACGACACTGTATCAGCTGCAGAACAGACGACAGAGAAACAGGTATTTAAAACTAGACACTGGTGAAATATTGCTGACAGTCGTTTCATATGTGTTTTAGGCTTGCTGCGATAGACGTGTTTTCGGTTATCGGTTAAGCCGCAAGACCGGTTACGTCATTTGCCTACCCTTACCAAAAAGTAGTAAACTTCAAGTTTATTTTAGTAAGTATACTTAAGTAAAGTTCAAGTATATTTTTAAGTATACTTTATTTAGTAAGTATACAAATATCAGTGTACTAGTAGTATACTTGTAAGTGTACTATTTCAATACTCCTTGGGACTAAATTGGCCCACTTTCTAATATATAAAAGTATAATTTTAAGTATACTTTAAGTATAACAGCAGTAAACTTTGAGTACACAACTAGTTTACATCAAAATGTTTAGTTTGTACTGCAACTATACTAAAAGTGAACTTATAGGTATACTGATAGTTTACTAATTAAATACTTGTAGTAGCAGGACACCGCCGCCTCGGGGGAACTGAGAGCGGACACCGCCGCTTCCGGAGCTTTGTGAGCAGACACCGCCGCCTCGGGAGGATCGTGAGCGGGCACCGCCGCCTCGAGAGGATCGTGAGCAGGCACCGCCGCTTCGGGAACATCGTGAGCGGGCACCGCCGCTTCGGGAACATCGTGAGCGGGCACCGCCGCTTCGGGAACATCGTGAGCTGGCACCACCGCTTCGGGAGGCTGGTGAGCAGACACCGCTGCCTCGGGGAATCTGCGAGCAGACCACGCCGCTCGTACCGACATCAGCGGAGGTTCCCGCACGCTGCGTACCAGTCAAAACCAAAACAGAAAACACAAACAGAGCTAAGACTCTGACAAACAGGCTCAGAACAGAAAGCGGATTCTAACACAATACGGCCAATTCTGGCTTGCATTAGTCCATGTAACACACTTAATAATCCGCCCAGAGAGGCGTGGGGAAGGCGTATAAATAGCCCTCAGGATGGGCAACAGCTGTGTGTGTGTGTGTGTGAGAGTGTGTGCACAGGTAGCCTAGTTCAGTTAGAGGACAGATGCTCAATGCAGCGTGCCGAAGCGTGCGTGAACGACAGTGCACCACTGAGCAGGAGTCCGATTTTATTTATCACATGAGGAGAGTGAGTCGAGCTGACTGACAAGAGTGAGGTGAGTAAGACAAGACGATGGCAGAAGATTGTATAGAAAGGAAATGCAAAGGTGCCTCTTTGGCAATATTTTAGATTTTGAAAAGCCTATTAACGGGAGTTTTTTTTTAAACATTTTTATTTACTTGGTTCCACAGTGTTTGCTGATTACTTTATTTAAACTTTGTGTATTTTATTTATTTTGTTTTACATCAAAGTGTATATGCTGTGCATCCAAGCTTTCTTATTTGTTTTGCTAATAAACGTTCTATGTTTCTTATTTATTTGCTTCCACAGTGTTTGCTGATTTTCAGTTTTATATACCTATTTAAACTTTGTGTAGCCTATTCATTTGTCAATTTATTAGGCATATATGGTGTATTTTTATTCGTTTTGTTCATAAAATTTCTGAGTTTGACATTGTTGTTGCTTGAATTGAATCAACGCCGAATTGCTGCTAATTTGAAAGTGAAAGTAAAATGCGCAGGGCGCTTTTTCAAGCTATTTGAAAGCCAAGAAATCCGAGGAAAAGAGGGAAAACTCAAACGAACAATTGCTTGATGCCGAATTGCACTTTTACAAGCCATTTGAAAGCGAAGAAAAGAGGGAAACTCAAACCGAGGAAAAGAGGGAAAACTCAAACGAACAATTGCTTGATGCCGAATTGCAGCAATTCAATTGCCACTAATTTGAAAGTGAAAGTAAAATGCGCATGGCACTTTTACAAGCCATTTGAAAGCGAAGAAAAGAGGGAAACTTAAACGAACTAACACCCCCCCCACACACACACACACACACACACCCCAATGGTGAAACCGGTATTACCGGTGTTGTCACACGTCGATTAATCGGTGGGAAAATTTCCTCACCGTCACAACCCTAATGTGTTTATATCGGCACCATATACAGCTTACAGCATTCACACGTCACACGGCAGCAGAAATGAACAGCAGTTTCACTGTTTGCTGAAAATGCACCGGAAACATGGAGTGAACTAATGGAGTGAACTATTCACCTGTTCTTTGACAAAATATATACTTCCATCAGTCAAAATACAAGCTCTACTACACAGCAGAAATACTGTCAGTGAGAAGTTCTACGTATGTGTCAGTTTCACTTTTATAATACTTACACTTACAGTGTGAAACAGGCCTTAATCTTCATCATAATTCATGTATGATGATTGTAACCGATCATCACTTCTAGAGTTTGAACCTACAGCCATTAGTTATCAGTCCTACGTTTACTGGATTCATCTGTTGACATGATGATTTAGTGCCAGTAGTTTTCTGTGACATTTATTATCATCTGTATGTCCTGCAGAAGCAGCTGAAGGAGACGCAGAAGACGCTCCAGCATCTTAGGAATCTTTCTCTGAGCTCTTTCTTCCGGAAGATATATTTAGCTGTCAAACACCACTATCGCCAAAACTTCACTAACATTTCAGCTTTTTACCTTATTTTTGCTTCTGATTTATTAAATCACGGTGAAATCAGTGAACATGATAATACCGATTCTGAGTAACATTCATCAAAAATTGAATCAGATGATCCTCAAACCCAATAAAATCTTTATTGGCCTGTAACGCATGGATGAATTTGACCATGAAGACCCCAAACATAAAGTCAGGCTGTATATTAGCAATGCTTCAGTGTATTGAAACCAAACCAAACCTGAGCATGTCTTAAGCGTCCTTGTGAAGTTTCAGTGTCTCTAAAGTTATAAATAATGGTCAATCTAATCGTAGCCTTTGAGCTGCTTTTCCTGAGCAAATCTACTCAACCCTACAATGAGACTCTATTGATGTGCTTGAGCTGTTAGATGGACATTGATTTTCTAAGCAGATGTTTTATCATCCAAACTATTTCCTAGAAAGTTCACATATAGTGTAAGTGGCAAACACTAGAATCTGTAGCTCTAATGTGATATAATGGATATGAGAAGAATAAAGCTGATGCTGTGAAAGTTCTGGATTGAGGTGAGTTACTAAAGATCAGTCAAGTCAACAAGAGCCACACAAATCTGATGTTCCTGCAGGTTATTGGGTGAAGTGTGGAGCTGATGAGTTTTGATTTCTGTTTTCTGTAGAGTTTCCAGTCTCTCAGCACCTCCTGAATCTACAGATGTAAATGATGATCCCTTCAGTTCTCTCGTCTCTTCTGATGCTCTGAGAGAATCTGTCCGTCAGCTGAGAGACAAACTGCAGGATTTCTGCAAAGAGGAGCTCAAGAAGATCTCAGACAGAGGTAAAGTCCTGGAGATTCATCTGCTCTCAGAAACCAGTCCATCATCATCTCATATCATGGAGAACATCATATTAGAAATGTCTTAGGAATGGATGCAGGATCATGAGAATCACACTGTTCATGTCTGTTGATTTCCACAGAAACACTCACCAACATTGTTCCCAGAACCAGGAACGACTTCCTACAATGTAAGTCAGTAAGAAACGAGCAGAAAAACTCACTGAGTGTGTTCATGTTCTTCCTGTAGAAGGTGAAAGAAGAGTTTTATAATTGATGATGTAAATGATGATGTGCACAGATATCTGGTCATCTGTACTGAGACACTGATGATACACTGAACATGAAGAGTTCAGCTACATGAAACACAGGATATCTGGTCATCTGTACTGAGACACTGATGATACACTGAACATGAAGAGTTTAGCTACATGAAAAGATCAAACAGATTCATAATTCTTGATTCTGATGTGTTTTTTCTCCATCAGATTCCCATCAGCTCACTCTGGATCTGAACACAGTGAATAAACACCTCCGTCTTTCTGAGAGCAACAGAGTGATTACTGTCACTTACACAGATCAGCCGAATCCTGATAATCCAGACAGATTTGATGTGTATCGTCAGGTGTTGTGTAGAGAGAGTGTGAGTGGACGCTGTTACTGGGAGATTGAGTGGAGTGGACGTGTGTGTATATCAGTGTCATATAAGAGCATCAGC
>NW_015544237.1:298679-308802 GCF_001515605.1 Sinocyclocheilus anshuiensis
GTGAATGAACTCTCTCTCTCTCTCTCTCACACACACACACACACACACACACACACACACTCTCTCTCTCACTATCTCACTCAATTCAATTCAATTCAAATGAGTTTTATTGGCATGACTTGCACAGTATTGCCAAAGCATTGTCCATTACATGAATAAGGAATAAACGATTATTATATACCTAAACAAAACAAGAATAGATCTGTAAAATACTTAAGTAAATAAGTACATGTATACTTTCTTTCTCTTTTTTCCACAAACAAGAAACAAGAAAAATATTTAAGACATTGTTAAACAAAAAACAACAGTACAACATGTAAGAAATGGCTCTCACACACACACACACACACACACAGCTGTAGTGATTGTTGTGTTATTAATGTCTCTGTTCTTGTGTTCAGATGCCTGTTTTCTCACACTGGATCCAAACACAGCACACACTCGTCTCAGTCTGTCTGAGGAGAACAGAAAGGTGACATATGTGGAAGAGAAACAGCCGTATCCTGATCATCCAGACAGATTTGATGAGTGGCCTCAGGTGTTGTGTAGAGAGAGTGTGTGTGGACGCTGTTACTGGGAGACTGAGTGCAGTGGAGATGTGTTTATATCAGTGTCATATAAGAGCACCAGCAGGAAGGGAGGTGTTGAGTGTTTGTTTGGATCTAATGATCAGTCCTGGAGTTTGATCTGCTTTCCCTCCAGATACTCATTCTGGCACAATAACATACACACTGTTCTCCCAGTAGAGTCCATCAGCAGTAGAATAGGAGTGTGTGTGGATCACAGTGCAGGAACTCTGTCCTTCTACAGTGTCTCTGACACAATGAGCCTCATCCACACAGTCCAGACCACATTCACTCAGACGCTCTATCCTGGGTTTGGGTTTGGATCTGGATCATCAGTGAAACTGTGTTGATGAATCAGAATAGACTGTTGAGAGATTCTACCCATAATGCTTTGAGCTGCATGATAAATCATTAACAGTGAGTTGTTATAGAGTCTCTTTTCTCTTCATGACATTAATACTGCAGCTGAACTTCGGTCACTGAAATAATGTCAGAATAAATGTGTGTAATAAATCCTCATATAGACAGTAAGATCAGTGTGTGTGTGAGTCCTGCTGAGGGACCATGTGTTTCTGTGCTTTTATTAACATCTGTTTGTGTTGATTTAGTTTTTAATGTAGTATCACATCAATCATATCTATTATTACTATTATAATTACCTTTCAGTTCAAATGGTCACAGTCAACAAATCAATTTCATCATTCACCTTATGGAGCTCCGGCCCTTTCCAGTGTTTTGTGTTCTTGTGTCATGAGTCTCTGTATTATTAACTGTGGAATTTGTTTTTATTTTTAGGATACAGCTTGTTAATAATTTATTCTATTATAGATCAGTGGGTAAAACCTGTAAATGACATGAAATTTTAAGCTATTGAAATAGTGTGTGCAGTCATGGCCAAACGTTTTGGCAGTGACATACATTTTGTGTTTTGCAAAGTTTGCTGCTTAAGCTTTTGTGGTGTTCATTCACATTGTTTCTAGATTATTGTGTAGAGTGATCAGATGTATTTTAAATAATTGCTAAAAGCTTCATTGGCCAAAAAATTAACTTTCACAAAAATCAAATTTCACTGTTTTTTCATCCTGACACAAAATGACCTGCTAACATTATTTACTAATCATATCAGCAGCACATGTGAAAGTGTGAATGAGTACTAATCAGGTAAAATCACTATCATACTAATTAGATTGTAAGAGCAGACTGATTGCTATAAAAGGAGGGAAGAAGCGCTTCCAGTCATTGTGTTCTTGTTAGCAATGGTTACCTCCAAAGAAACACGTGCAGCCTCGCTTTGCATCAAAATGGCCTCACATGCAAGGAAATTGCAAAACGTCCTGCAAGAGCGACTTCTTCCAACGATCCATGAGCAATTTGGTGATGATCCATGCATTTTCTAGCATGATGGAGCACCATGTCACAAAGCAAGAGTGATAAAGAAGTGGCTCGAAGATCATTACATTGAAATTTTTGATCCGTGGCCAGGCAACTCCCCGGATCTCAATCCCATAGAGAACCTGTGGTCAGTCCTCACAAGGCGAGTGGACAAGCAGAAACCCGCAAATTGTGATCAACTCTGAGAACTAATAAGGCAAGAATTGATCGCCATCAGTCAGGATTTGGCCCCGAAGCTAATATCCAGCATGCCAGAGCGAATTGCAGAGGTTATGAAGAACAAGGGTCAACACTGTAAATATTGACTCATATTTTCTTGCCAATAAAAGCCTTTAAAACTTATGATATGCTTATCATTGTTTTTCAGTATACTATAGAAACGTGGAAAAATAACCTACAAATACTGAAGCAGCAAACTTTGCAAAACACAAAATTGATGTCACTGCCAAAACTTTTGGCCATGACTGTATGTGTGTGTGTGTGTGTGTGTGTCCGTGTGTTACTGTGAATCCTCCAGAGCATGTAGAGCAGCGGCTCCTGCTCGTATCCGGGGTCAGTATGTCCCACAGCAGCCTCACGCACACCGCAACTCTGAATCATTCAGCCAATAGAGAATCATTCTGCATTCAAAGACAATGTTTGTATTTTATAACTGAAATAATAAAGAAATTATATATAAATCAGTGCTGCAACAACTCATCAATGAAAATCAAAATAGGAAAATAATCAACAATGAAATCATTATTGATTACTTGTGTCTATGCTCTTACATCAAAACATTTACAGTATATATCAAATACTTTATCTTGTTTTATATTATTTGTCTCTCTTTCTCTCTTTGAAGGAGAACAACAGACAATGCACATCCAATAAAATGCTTTTAATCTGATCAATTAAATAACTAATCAACAGATTACTTATCAAAATCATTGTTAGCTGCAGCACTAATATACAAGTATAAAGTTAAAAATAAATTATCAATCTAACATCAAATCAATATAAATTTCTCTCCTCAGTGAAGAATGAAGTAAATGATTTGACACTCAGATCAGATGAACTAATGACTGCTAATTGAACTCATTAAAGCCTTAATGAATGACTCTAAGAAGCACACCACCGACAAAAAGCATCCATTCAGCTAGCCTTTAGGTGGCTCCCGTACATCACTTTGTGGATGGCGTGCACCGGACCCCCGAAAATTTTTGTGGCGGGTCCGACGCCATCCGCCCCGCCGACCTGGACCTGGTCCTGGTCCAACCACTCGGGGGTCCGAACGAGAGACCCCCAAAGCCCGAAGGCTCCCAAACGCAGTTCAGCCATGCTCCACAGCAGGGCGCCACCAAGTCCCACTTCAGGCCTATCGCATAGGGGGTCTCCCCATTCAAATAATTTGGAAGTGGACGCTTTTCGGGCGGTACCCCCATCCTGCTATTCATCCATTTCCCATACACTTTGTCATGCGGACCCCCATCCCGCTTACCTGCCATTTGTCCATTTCCCATCCAGGTCAGCATGCTGACCACTGCTGACTGCTACTATTTGTTCACTTACCTACTAAAGTGACAATCCCATTCAATAGATTGCAAGTGGGATATGTGTCCATTTGCAACTTATTGAATGGGAGCACTTTAAAAGGTTAGTGGGATAAATGTCCACCAAAGTACTAAACCGATGCCATTCAGTAGATTGCAAATGGGATATGTGTCCATTTCCAACCTATTTAATGGGATCACTTTAGTAGGTTAGTGGGATGATTGTCCACCAAAGTACTAAGCCGATCCCATTCAATACATTGCAAGTGGGATATGTGTCCATTTGCAACCTATTGAATGGGAGCACTTTAATAGGTTAGTGGGATAAATGTACACCAAAGTACTAAACTGATCCCATGCAGTAGATTGCAATTAGGATATGTGTCCATTTGCAACCCATTGAAAGGGACTGCTACAGTAGGTTAGTGGGATGATTGTCCACCAAAGTACTAAACCGATCCCATTCAATAGATTGCAAGTGGGATATGTGTCCATTTGCAACCTATTGAATGGGAGCACTTTAATAGGTTAGTGGGATAAATGTCCACCAAAGTACTAAACCGATCCCATTCAGTAGATTGCAATTGGGATATGTGTCCATTTGCAACTTATTGAATGGGACCCCTTTAATAGGTTAGTGGGATAAATGTCCATCAAAGTACTAAACCGATCCCATTCAGTAGATTGCAATTGGGATATGTGTCCATTTGCAACCTATTGAATGGGAATCCTTTAATAGGTTAGTGGGATAAATGTCCACCAAAGTACTAAACCGATCCCATTCAGTAGATTGCAAGTGGGATATGTGTCCATTTGCAACCTATTGAATGGGAATGCTATAGTAGGTTAGTGGGATGATTGTCCACCAAAGTACTAAACCGATATCATTCAATAGATTGCAAGTGGGATATGTGTCCATTTGCAACCTATTGAATGGGAGCACTTTAACAGTTTAGGGGGATAAATGTGCATCAAAGTACTAAACACAATTCAACACAATCATCCCTCAACAGCTCATTCACAAACTGGTCCAGCTGGGGCTCAACACTTCGCTGTGCAACTGGCTGTTGGACTTTCTGACTGGAAGACCTCAGGCAGTTTGGGTCGGCAGCAACACGTCCAGCACCATCACACTGAAGACTGGGGCCCCCCAAGGATGTGTGCTGAGCCCCCTCCTCTTCACTCTGCTGACCCACGACTGCACACCGTCACATAACTCAAACCTCTTCATTAAGTCTGTGGATGACACGACTGTAGTGGGTCTCATTAGCAACAGAGATGAGACAAACTATAGGAGCGAGGTGAGCCGCCTGGCCGGGTGGTGCAGTGACAACAATCTCTCTCTAAATGTGGAGAAGACGAAGGAGATTGTTGTTGACTTCAGGAGAGTGCGCACTCAGCATGCTCCTCTGTCCGTCAATGGTGTGACTGTGGAGAGGGTGAGCAGCACCAAGTTCCTGTTGCAACCTATTGAATGGGAGCACTTTAATATGGGAGTGGGATAAATGTCCACCACAGAACTAAACCGATCCCATGCAGTAGATTGCAATTGGGATATGTGTCCATTTGCAACCTATTGAATGGGAACCCTTTAATAGGTTAGTGGGATAAATGTCCATCAAAGCTCCACAGAACAAAAGAAAATAAATATCTTAATTTCCCTGATTTTTATCTGTCAGGGAAAGTCGTGGCCTAATGGTTAGAGAGTCGGACTCGTAACCCAAAGGTTGTGGGTTCGAGTCTCGTACCGGCAGGGTTTGTAGGTGGGGGGAGTGAATGTACAGCACTCTCTTCCACCTTCAATACCACGACTGAGGTGCCCTTGAGCAAGGCACCGAACCCCCAACTGCTCCCCGGGCGCCGCAGCAAAAAAATGGCTACCCACTGCTCCGGGTGTGTGTTCACTGTTGTGTGTGTGCACTTTGGATGGGTTAAATGCAGAGCACTAATTCCTAGTATGGGTCACCATACTTGGCCACATGTCACGTCACTTTAAGTATTAAATGTGTAAACAATTTTGGGTCATATCATTAACGATTAAATGAGTGATGATGATGACATGTAAAGGAAGCATTGTATGTTATACACTAAAGCAAATATGTTGGTGAGAATATTTTATATGTGTTCGGATCAGGTAAAGATAAAACTATTTTGAGCATATTGTACATTTTTTTACTGCACCTTTTGTGGGTTAAGTTTAAAAGAGAGAGCCTATGTGAGCTTCAGGTTGCTGTCATGTCTGTTTTGGGGTTTTGTTTCATGTTCTTCTTCTTCTTCTTCTTTTGGTTTTATGGCGGGTTGCGAACCTTGTTTCATGTTCATTGTTTTCATGTCTCTTATTTTGTCATAGTCATAATTCCTGTCTAGTCGTGTGATTTCCCTTGATCCTTTTGTATTCCTGCCTAGTGTGTGTGTCATGTTCTGATTGGTTGCTTAAGTCATGTGCCTTGTTTCCCATTGGTTATTGTCCTGTCATGTGGTTCTCAGTTCTGTTTGCTCAGTGGTTGATTCTTGTCATGTGACCCTTATTGTTTGCTATAATTAGCCCTCTTCTTGCCATTGTCTCTTGTCGTGTATTGATGTCGTAACCTGCTGTTGGTGAGTTGTGTTTCTGTTTACGGTCAAGTCTGTTCATGCCAAGTCCGTTCATGCCATGTCAAGTCAAGTTTGTTTCAAGTCAAGTCAAGTCTTTGTTTATTGTTTGGATTTCACATTGTAAATAAACTGCACTTGGGTTCATCATCACAACTCGACTCCAGTGGACTAATCATTACAGTTGCTTACAGTGACTGTATGAGGATTCTGCTGAAAAAAAACAAGGTAGAGCAGTGCAGGTAATCTATTCTGTAAGGCAAGAGTTCAATCCTGTGTGGCTTTAATGAGAAATTTGATGTATAAATTTATTCATCAGTTGGATGCTATTATAATGTTGTTGTCAAATTATAGGCTTACTGTGGTGCGATACCAGTCACTTATGAGAAAACATTGGTAGAACTGTCTCTTTTAATGTGTTTCGTACTGTTTGTGGTGTTTTAGTGTTTTGCTAATGGACCTTGAGTCTGGAAATAAAGTTGAATGAATATTTGTGTGTGTGTGCCCTACTCACTGCTGTCTCTGTGCAAATTGGATGGGTTGAATTCAGAGGAAAATTACAAGTATGGGTTATCATACTTGGCTTATACGTCGCTATCCCTATCACTGTTTACTTTAATAATAGTCAAGTGTGTCGACTTGCAGACACGCCTGTTTTACACACGTCACTCAAACACAGAACCAGGAAACAGGAATCAGTTCAGAGAACGTGAAAGTGTAGTTGAGCTCTTGTATGTTCGTGTCTGTATTCATGAAGTAAAATGGCTGAAGCCATATATTCTCAGGATGAGTTCATGTGTCCAGTGTGTCTGGATCTCCTGAAGGATCCAGTGACCATCCAGTGTGGACACAGTTACTGTGAGAGCTGTATTACAGAACGCTGGGATCAGGAGGATCAGATGAGAGTCTACAGCTGTCCTCAGTGCAGACAGACCTTCAATCCAAGACCTGCTTTATCTAGAAACAGCATGCTGGCTGAAGTGACAGAGAAACTGAAGAAGAGGAAACGTCCTGCTGACTGTTACGCTGGAGCTGGAGATGTGCAGTGTGACGTCTGTACTGGAAGAAAACACACAGCCGTCAAGTCCTGTCTGATGTGTCTGAACTCTTACTGTCAGAATCACCTCGAACAACATGAGAGTTGGTTTAGAGGAAAGAGACACAAAGTGACTGATGACACTGGACGACTGCAGGAGATGATCTGCCAGAAACATGAGAAGGTCCTTGAGGTTTTCTGTCGCACTGACCAGAAATTAGGGCTGCACGATAAATCGCATGCGATATTTAATGCGCATCTTGTCTTGAGCGTCACGAGGAGTTTCATTCACGTAAGCCACACAAAGTGATTGAAGCCACTGGACGACTGCAGGAGATGATCTGCCAGAAACATGAGAAGATCCTTGAGGTTTTCTGTCGCACTGATCAGAAATGTATATGTGTGCTGTGTACGATGTATGAACATAAAAAACACAAAATTGTATCAGCTGCAGAACAGACGACAGAGAAACAGGTATTTAAAACTAGACACTGATTAAATATTGCTGACACTCGTTTAATATGCACAATATTAACAGCTTACAGCATTCACACGTCACACAGCAGCAGAAATGAACAGCAGGTTTACTGCTGGCTGAAAATGCACCAGAAACCCTCATCAGCACAAACTTTCACTAAATAGGCGTTGATTAAACATAAAATGATGGAGTGAACTACTACCTGTTCTTTCACAAAATATATACTTTCATAAGTCAAAATACAAGCTCTACTACTGTACACCGCAGAAACACTGTCAGTGTAAAGCTCTACATCTGTGTCAGTTTCACTTTTATAATACTTACATTATTATCATCTGTTTGTCCTGCAGAAGCAGCTGAAGGAGACGCAGAAGACGTTCCAGCAGAGAATCCAGCAGAGAGAGAAAGATCTTCAGCAGCTGAGAGAGTCTGTGGAGTCTCATAAGGTGAGTCTGGAGAAGAAGAGAAGTTTGTCTCCGTCTCAGTTCAGACTCACTGAAGCCTGAATCACTGTGTGTCCTAACAGCGCTCTGCACAGACAGCAGTGGAGGACAGTGAGAGGATCTTTACTGAGCTCATCCGCTCCATTGAGAGAAGCCGCTCTGAGCTGATACGGCTGATCAGAGATCAGGAGAAGACTGCAGTGAGTCGAGCTGAAGGACGACTGGAGCGACTGGAGCAGGAGATCAATGATCTGAGGAGGAGAGACGCTGAGCTGGAGCAGCTGGAGCACACACAGGATCACATCCAGTTCCTGCAGGTAACACAGATCTAGAAGAACAGGGTCATAAGGGACTTGAACGAGATCCTGCTGTGACAGGAGACTCACAGAGAAACATTTCATGAGTGTGTTATTATATAATCATCAGTCAGACTCTCATCTGATCATCTTCTTTTGAATGAGACGCCACTTACAAATGGCTTTCAGCTCTGGAAATCTCTTAGGATTCATTTCTCTGAGCTCTTTCTTCTGGAAGATATATTTAGCTGCCAAACACCACTAGCGGCACCAACCGTTCAAAACATCACTTACATCTCAACTTTTTATCTAATTTCTCCTTTAAATGTATTATTATTGATATGAAATCAGTGAACTTGTTAATAGAGATTCTGAGTAACATTAATCAAAAATGGATCAGATGATCCTCAAACCTGATAAAAATTCTTTATTTGCCTGTAACACATGGATGAATTTGACGATGAAAACCCCAAACATGAAGTCAGGCTGTATATTAGCAATGCTTCAGTGTATTGAAACCAAATCAAACCTGACTGTGTATTAAGGGTCCTTGTGAAGTTTCAGTGTCTCTGACCGCTCTAAAGTTATAAATAATGCTCAAACTAATCATAGCCTTTGAGCTGCTTTTCCTGAGAATATCTACTCAACCCTACAATGAGACTCTATTGATGTGCTTGAGCTGTTAGATGGACATTTGTGTTCTTAGCAGATGTTTTATCATCCAAACTATTTCCTAGAAAGTTCACATATAGTGTAAGTGGCAAATACTAGATTCTGTAGCTCTAATGTGATATAATGAATATGAGAAGAATAAAGCTGATGCTGTGAATCTGACACAATGAGCCTCATCCTCGCAGTCCAGACCACATTCACTCAGCCACTCTATCCTGGGTTTGGGGTTAAAAAAAGATCATCAGTGAAACTGTGCTGATGAATCAGAATAGACTGACGAGAGATTCTACCCATAATGCTTTGAGCTGCATGATACATCAGTAACAGTGAGATGTTATAGAGTCTCTTCTTTTCTGACATTAATACTGCAGCTGAACTTCTGTCACTGAAATAACGTCAGAATAAATGTGTAATAATTCCTCATACAGACAGTAAGATCAGTGTGTGTGTGTGTGTGTGTGTGTGTGTGTGTGTGTGAGTCCTGCTGAGTGACCATGTGTTTCTGTGCTTTACTCAACCTGTTTGTGTTGATTTAGTTCTTAATGTAGTGTCACATCAATCATTTCTATTATAACTATCATAATTACCTTTTAATTCATATAATCACATAGGAACAGATTTGTGTTCTTGTGTCACGAGTCACTGTTTTTATTGACACACATTTAATTGTTAACTGGAATTTGTTTTTATTTGTAGGTTACAGCTTCTTAATAATTGATTCTATTATAGATCAGTGGTTAAAGCCTGTAAATGACATAAAATTTCAAGCTGTTGAAAGTGTGTGTGTGTGTGTGTGTGTGTGTGTCTTACTATGAATCCTCCAGAGCATGTAGAGTGGCGGCTCCTCCTTGTATCCGGGGTCAGTGTGTCCCACAGCAGCCTCACGAACACCGCGACTCTGAATCATTCTGCATTCAAAAACAATGTTTGTATTTCATAATTTAAATACTAAAGAAATTATATATAAATCAGTGCTGCAACAACTAATCAATGAAAATTAATATAGGAAAATAGTTAATATAATCATTATTGATTACTTTTGTCTATGAAAGTGAAAGTGACGTGACGTGGCCAAGTATGGTTACCCATACTAGGAATTAGTGCTCTGCATTTAAC
>NW_015544237.1:308962-311899 GCF_001515605.1 Sinocyclocheilus anshuiensis
TGCCTTGCTCAAGGGCACCTCAGTCGTGGTATTGAAGGTGGAAGAGAGCGCTGTACATTCACTCCCCCCACCTCCAATTCCTTTACCTTTGGGTCCAATTCCATTACCTTTGGGTTATGAGTCCAACTCTCTAATCATTAGGCCACGACTTCCCCTTATGCTCTTACATCAAAACATTTACAGTATATATCTGTAACAAATGGTCCACTGAAGGCGAGTTGAAGTGAGAACCCAAGTGCAGTTTATTTACACAAAGACAAAATATAATCCAAAAGACTTGACATGGCATAAACAGACTCACCGACAGCAGGGTTACAACTTCAATACACGACGAGACAATGGCAACAAGAGGGCTACTTATATATATTATTAAACACTAAGGGTCACATGACAAGAGTCAACCAATGAGAACATGACACATGAACCAAGGAACCAATCAGAACATAACACACAGACAAGGGAATCACATGACAGAACATGACTGAGGCCAAACTACAAAATAAAAAGACATGAAAACAATGAACAAGAAACAAAACCCAAACCCCACATTACATGTCCCACCTTCTAAGGGCGGCTCCAGACGCCCAAGGGCCAGGCCCATGAAGGGGAACAGGACCGTTGAGCAATGGCAGACAGTGAAGCAGTAGAGGGCCTGGGCCGTGGAGCAGTGGCAGACTGTGGATCAATAGAGCAGGAGGCCACCAGGTCAGATCCAGAGGAGCATGGAGCCATGGCGGAGCCGGGCAAAACAGGGGGCCATGGCGGTGCCGGGCAGAGCAGGGGGCCATGGCGGTGCCGGCAGAGCAGGGAGCCAGGGCGGATCCGGCAGAGCTGATGACCACCAGGTCAGAACTGGCAGAGCGGGAAGCCAGGGCAGAGCAGGAAGCCAGGGTGGATCCGGCAGAGCTGATAACCACCTCAGTAGGACCGATGGTGCAGGGAACCACCACGGCGGATCAGGCGAGACTGGAACACAGAGCATAGAGAGGTTAACAACAGCCTCTACGGCCGTAACAGGTCAAGCAGAGAGTTCATGGATGGACCCCTTGGCAGTGACAGGACGGGCAAAGAGTTCATGGACAGCCACCATGGCTGTAGCTGGACAGACTATGAGTTCATGGACTGCTTCCATGGCAGTGACAGGACAGGCAGAGAGTTCATGAACGGCCTCCATGGCCATAACAGGACAGGCAGAGAGTTCATGAATGGCCTCCATGGCCATGACAGGACAGGCAGAGAGTTCAGAAATGGAAGCCACCGCCTCTGGAGGTTCTGCAGCGGATGCCGCCACCTCTGGAGGCACTGGAGTGGATTTGTGGAAATTAGAGGCCTCTGGGGCAGACTCGTGGACAGAAGAGGCCTCTGGAGCAGATTCATGGACAGGAGAGGCCTCAGGAGCAGATTCGTGGACAGGAGAGGCCTCAGAAGTGCAATGTGCGGCCCAAACACTCAGGATGGCTACCGCCATCACAGGAAGTGTAGTAGACATAGTATGCTCGCCGGACTTAAGTGTGTTGAGGCTGTGAGGCTTGAAAGTGTAGAGACCACTGGGATGCCAGCCGCTCGCACTAACATCAATGGTGGGTCCATCACACTGGCAATCAGTCTTTTCAGTCCTGCCCCAAGCTCCGCATCCTCGGGAGCTTGGGTACTACAGCCCTCCCCCAAAAAAATCCTTAAGGGAAACTTGCTTGTCAGCCATGGTGTGACGAGGCTCTGACGTGATGGCCGTGGCGAGGCTCAGGCGTGGTGGCCATCTTGGCCAGATAATCAGGCGTGGCGGCCATCTTGGCGGGGGAATCAGGCGGGGTGGCCATCTTGGCCGGGGAATCAGGCGTGGCGACCATCTTGCAAGGAGTCTCTGGGCTGGTGGCCATCTTGCAAGAAGACTCTTGTGTGGCCAGCCCAACGTGAGCAGACTTTGGCTTAGCAGGCATGACGTGAGCAGGCCCTGGAGTAGCAGGCATGGCGTGAGCAGGCCCTGGAGTAGCACACGTGACGTGAGCAGGCCCTGGAGTAGCACACGTGACGTGAGCAGGCTCTGGCTTGACAGACGTGACGTGAGCAGACTCTGGCTCTGGTTTAGTGCCGTGTTCCTTCTCCACGACACCCACAGTGAAAGCAGATCCACTCAGCCACAGAGCAAAGTCTATATACTGTTCTAGAGTCCAGTGTGGGGTATGTAGTGGTATCAAACATGATATTTCATGAGATAGTCCAAAATGGAAAATGTCCTTGAGAGCAACATCATTAAAGTTCACCTGAAAACAAAGTTCACAAAAATCACTCACGTAATCCTCTATAGACCTGTCACCTTGACGAAGGCAGAGGAGGCGTGAAACTGCTGGGTTCAAGGTAGCGGTCTAGTTTTCTGTAACAAATGGTCCACTGAAGGCGAGTTGAAGTGAGAACCCAAGTGCAGTTTATTTACACAAAGACAAAACATAATCCAAAAGACTTGACTTGAATGGAACAGACTTGACTAGGCATGAACAGACTTGAATCGTATAGACTTGGCTTGGCATAAAAAGACGTACCGACAGCAGGGTTACAACATCAAAGCTAGACAAAGAACAACATAACAATAACATGAGGGCTATTTATATCAAACAATGAGGGTCACATGACAAGAACCAACCAATGAGAAACAAGACATGACTAAGACAACCATATAAGACAACTATACTAGCCTGCCACCGGCTGGCGAGAGTAGCCACTTGCAGTCGGGGTGGAATTAAAAGCGGAGACGTCAAGTCGGACACTTTCTGCTCCCATTAGTGACGATCTCAGTGTTTGCATACTCTATCACAGATGAAGTGAATGAAATGCAATATTTGTTAAATACACAGACGTTTCAGAAACGTTTTCATAAAGCAACAGAAACACTTTTATATACTGCTTAATACAGCGCCATCTGTTCATGAATAAGTTCAACAT
>NW_015544237.1:318172-320486 GCF_001515605.1 Sinocyclocheilus anshuiensis
TGCCTTGCTCAAGGGCACCTCAGTCATGGTATTGAAGGTGGAAGAGAGCGCTGTACATTCACTCCCCCCACCTCCAATTCCTTTACCTTTGGGTCCAATTCCATTACCTTTGGGTTATGAGTCCAACTCTCTAATCATTAGGCCACGACTTCCCCTTATGCTCTTACATCAAAACATTTACAGTATATATCTGTAACAAATGGTCCACTGAAGGCGAGTTGAAGTGAGAACCCAAGTGCAGTTTATTTACACAAAGACAAAACATAATCCAAAAGACTTGACTTGAACAGACTTGACTTGGCACGAACAGACTCACCGACAGCAGGGTTACAACATCAATACACGACGAGAGACATTAGGTGCGTTCGACTTCATGCCGAGCCGCGCAAACCGATCGGCGGCTGACTTGAAGCAGTGCATGCCGGTTAGAAATTTTGTCCGACTTGAACCGGCGCCGTCACATGACAAGAATCAACCAATGAGAAACAAGACACGTGTCTAAGACAACCAATGAGAACATGACACATGAACCAAGGAACCCATCCGAACATAACACACAGACAAGGGAATCACATGACAGAACATGACTGTGGCCAAACTACAAAATAAAAGACATGAAAACAATGAACAAGAAACAAAACCCAAACCCCACGTTACAATATCAAATATTTTATCTTGTTTTGTATTATTTAAGTCTCTCTTTTTCTTTCACTATTTGAAGAAGAACAAGAGGCAATGCACATTTTAAAAATTGCTTTTCTTCTGATTAAACAACTAATCAACAGATTATTTATCAAAATCATTGTTAGCTGCAGCACTAATATACAAGTATAAAGTTAACGATAAGTGATCAATTTAACATCAAATCAATATAAATTTCTCTCCTCAGTTAAGAATGAAGTGATTCGACACTCAGATCAGATGAACTACTGACTGCTAATTAAATTCATTAAAGCCTTAATGAATGACTCTGTTAATAACACAACACTCATGTGCATATGAGCAGCAATTCACATTATCAGAGACTGAATCAATTACATGAACAGTGTTATTAGTTCTGATCTATTAAAATGACATTTTCCCAGAAAATCAATAAACTAAAATCAAATAATCAATCAATCCAACAAGCAAAGCATCGCTGCTGACAGAGAAGGAGTTCTGAGGAGTGAAAGAGTCAAATCTGAGACTGTAATGAGCAGCAGCAGCGCTGAGAATCTCTCCGTGATTCCTGCTGTCCGTAAGATGTTTTATGAGTTCATGATGGATCAAATCAAACTCGAATATTCCTGTGCTGCTTTATTCCTCCTCCAGATATTCCTCATGTTATTCCTCTCAGAGTCACTAGCTGTGTCCCAAAGTTGAGTGTGCACACTTCGAAGGCCACGGACTTTGAAGACCAGTGCACAAAGGGCCCTCCGAAGTGCATGAAGGACGCAGGATTTCCTAATTGCGACACCAGAGGTTCCTGATTAGCGCTCTGTCGCATAGCAACGGTGCGAGAGGAGAGCTGACGAGAGGACAATCCTGCCAGGATAGGTGGAGCCAGAATTGCTCATTTTTGTTTTTATGTTTTACGTCATAATGGAGGAGACGGTGATGAACCTCAGGTTGTCGGATTTAAATGCAGGAATTGGCTTGGAGCTTACTTGAATAATGTAATGATACATGTGAAAAACTACAAAATACACACACACACACATACACATAGCAGTTCAAATGCTGACTGATATCTTACAAAGGTGCGATTTTATATAGTTTATTGTCTTGACCATGGTGATCATATGTAGACAGGTTTGAAACCCGGATTTTTTAGTGAACTTTTCCATGACATTCTAATTTACTGAGATGCACCTGTAAGCTGCATTAAAAAAAATTAACAATGTACATAATTTCTTCTCTTTTATTTACACGTGAATATGCAAAACAAAAATACAAAATGTACATAAAGTACCCAGGCTCATTTACAAATAAATTACACTACAAAAATGAATAATGTATACAATTTATTTCATTTTTAACTTACATCACAAAATAAACTACAGAAATTAGGTTGTTTCATTGACAATGTGACATTTAAAAAAAGATATTGAAAAACTGTAATGTACCCATTTTTTCCACTGCTTTCTCTTGCCTAATAGAGAATGGCTAATAAATAATGTATTTGTTAAGCATTCTCTCAAGAAGAGAAAACAGTCCCTCCATTCTCTCCTCTCTCTCTCTCTCTCTCTGGAGTTTGCTATCCTCCCTGAGTAGCTCCACCAGCTTCCACTCACTCCCTCACCTGTCCCAGGACACTTGCAATCCTAAGGCAGAG
>NW_015544237.1:320535-321165 GCF_001515605.1 Sinocyclocheilus anshuiensis
TCCCTGAGTAGCTCCACCAGCTCACCACTCACTCCCTCACCTGTCCCAGGACACTTACAATCCTAAGGCAGAGCAAATAAACCATGCCTGTTAACAACAACAGCACAATGTATTTCAAAAAAAATGTGTCTATTAACTTGCTTACTTTGTATTAAGTCTTTCCCCAGCAGACTCATTTTCTCCAGAATAGTACTATAACAAGAGAAAATGGAAACACTTATGAAAAATATAAAGACAGGTTTGCATTGCAATCTTAACATTAGAAAATATGACACAGCAGCACATGCATACAAAATACTGCAGTGCTAAAGTTTGGTTAAAACATTTGTAGACATATCTTGCATGACAGCACTACAAAAACACAACAAAGGGAAAGACTATTGCCTTATATAGTGGACCCTGGTTTTTAATACTTGTTTCGCTAGGTATTTGAGTAAATGAAAACACAATACTTACATTTCAATGTGAATTCCCCCATCCCCCACAGACCCACTGCTCTTTGAATATAAATACCGTCGTCATCTGCACGCAAGTGATTCTGGGATATGGGATATGGCGAAGTGTCCATCAGATGTACACTTCATTTTCCTGGGAAAAGGGAGGGCGCACTCCGAGTCCACGCACTTCAGT
>NW_015544237.1:322984-331401 GCF_001515605.1 Sinocyclocheilus anshuiensis
TTCTCTCCTCTGTCTCTCTCTCTCTCTCTCCTGTGCTCTTCTCTCCTCTGTCTCTCTCTGGAGTTTGATGTCCTCTCTGAGTAGCTCCACCAGCTCACCACTCACTCCCTCACCTGTCCCAGGACACTTGCAATCCTAATGCAGACCAAAAAACCATGCCTGTTAACAACAACAGCACAATGAATTTCAGCAAAAATGTGTCTATTAACTTGCTTACTTTGTATTAAGTCTTTCCCCAGCAGACTCATTTTCTCCAGAATAGTACTATAACAAGAGAAAATGGAAACACTTATGAAAAATATAAAGGCAGGTTTGCATTGCAATCTTAACATTAGAAAATATGACACAGCAGCACATGCATACAAAATACTGAAGTGCTAAAGTTTGGTTAAAACATTTGTAGACATATCTTGCATTACAGCACTACAAAAACACAACAAAGGGAAAGACTATTGCCTTATATAGTGGTTGTCTTATTGTTTGTGGGCGTTGTGTAAAAAAAACCTGGCTTTTAACACTTGTTTCGCTAGGTATTTGAGTAAATGAAAACACAATACTTACATTTCAATGTGAATTCCCCCACAGAACTCTCACCCGCTGTTCTTTAAATATAAACACTGTCGTCATCTGCACGCAAGTTATTCTGGGATATGGTAGAGTACGAAGTGTCCATCAGATGTACACTTCATTTTCCTGGGAAACAGAGGGCGCATTTGACGTCACTTTCGAAATACGTCAGCCTTCGTCGCACCGCGGTGACGCAATCGGCCTTGGAATGCGGTCTTCGGAGGGCGCATTCTGAATTGGGACAGCCCACGTCGTGACGCTGTGACACAATCACACTTCAAATGCGGACTCCGGAGTCCACGCACTTCAGTTTGGGACACAGCTACTTAGTGTGTGTGAGAATCAGCAGCACTGTTGATGCTCTTAGACTCCTGTGGGGGTGGGGCCACATGTCACCAGCCAATCATAGAGCAAATGGAGACAAGAACACGCCCCTTACGCAGAGGCACCGTGACGGTACTATGGATCAGATCATAAAATCGTGATATTTCCGGTTGCAAATAGGAGTTTCTTCTCTTTGAGTATTTTTTTTAATAGGTTAATTTTCCATTTTTTCTTCACTTTTAAAATCTTGCTTGTTTGGGAGGCAGACACTTTCTGTCAGTTTAAATATAGATTAAAGACCCATCTCTTTAACCTGGCATACACATAATACACTATCACATTTCTATAATTCAAATCCGTTAAAAGATTGTTAGGCTGCATTAATTAGGTCAACCGGAACTGGGAACACTTCCCATAACACCCGACGTACTCATTACATCGTAAGAAGAATGGCATCTATGCTAATATTAGCCTCTTTCATTCTTATTCCAAGGTCACCGTAGCTATATGGATCCAGTCCGTATCCAGACCAGATGGTGGATCAGCACCTGGAGACGACCTCTACAGCCCTGAATGTTAGTGGAGACCATGTCAACTAGATGAGCCCCAGAGACCCCTGCGAAGACCTCGTCAACTAGACGGCCATCGACACAAGACCACGAGAACCAGAAGAGTCCTCTGCTCAATCTGACCTGTGTTGCAGCCTGGAATTAAAACTTGCCATGCTGGTTTTGTTTGGCCAGAGGAGAACTGGCCCCCCAACTGAGCCTGGTTTCTCTTTAAGTTTTTCCTCCATTTCTGTCACCGATGGAGTTTTGGTTCCTTGCCACTGTCGCTTTTGGCTTGCTTAGTTGGGGACGCCTGACTGATTGCACAGACACAAGTGGAAGAGAGCTGAACTAGATGATGACATCACTGAATCATCAATGAACTGACTTTAGCTGGAAAAATGATTGTTTGTTACTGTCCTCTTGCATTATTGACAAACGATCTGTATTGTATAAAGCGCTATACAAATAAATGTTACTTGACTTTTTTCTTTTATAATATACATTTTTATAATTTTATAATCAGATTCATTTAATGGGAACACTTCCCATAACACCCGACGTACTCATTACATCGTAAGAAGAATGGCATCTATGCTAATATTAGCCTCTTTCATTCTTATTCCAAGGTCACCGTAGCTATATGGATCCAGTCCGTATCCAGACCAGATGGTGGATCAGCACCTGGAGACGACCTCTACAGCCCTGAATGTTAGTGGAGACCATGTCAACTAGATGAGCCCCAGAGACCCCTGGGGTGTACCAGCCCTTTTTAATGTTTATATGAATGAATTATGTGAAGAATTAAGTGACTGTAAGACTGGATATATGCTTCATAATACTATAATCAATCATTTTATGTATGCTGATGATTTAGTTTTTTTTCCCAAAGTACTGTTGGTTTTCAACAGCTGCTACATTTTTGTTCTGATAGTGGAATTAGATATGATGTGCAATATAATACATAAAACAGTGTTGTTATGATATGCAGAACAAAAGATAAAGATCTCAATTTCCCAGATTTGTATCTGTCGGGGCAAGTATTAAATGTTAAAGGTATTAAAGGATTTTCCATATTTTAGTATAGTTCTTTCTTGTGTAATCAGCATCTGATATGTTACCTTGTGACTCTTTCCTGATGTAATCTGTAAAGGTGTAAACCAAATACACAGGATGGCCCTTCTATCCTGTCTATTGTTAGTTCTCCAGTAGGAGGTTCTTATAGTATCGGTCTATTGTTTGAAGTTTGAAGGCCATTTGGTACCAGGTATAAAGTCTGGTCACACAGACAGACCAAAGTACTGGGTTAAGATATTTTGAAGAACGACATGCTGACATCCCTGTTGAAGACCTGCTACACTACTACCTTCAATATATTCTTCTCCCCACAAGAACTCTGGTCAAGCATACTTATTTTTATGTATTAGAGAAATCTAATACATTGGCGAGCGACCCAAACCTTTGCTCAGCCAAATACAGCAAAATCTAAAAATTTTGCGAGCCAACCAGGAGAAACAGATAAGAAGACATCTCACCAACATCACTGCAACAAGAAGAAGTGAACAAAAGAATCTGGGAGATTCTACAGCTTCAACTAAAGATCAACAGACTGAGTGCGTGGACACAATTTATTTGAATCAACTGGATCCTGTCTCAAAGATCCTAATTTGGTGAGTGAAACTTATCAGCTCTCTTAAAGAACTTCAGAAGAATAATAAGTAGACAAGTCAAAATTTGTAGTGTAGTGACATATACAGTGTAGTACTGTTGGTAATTTTAGGCTTGGGCCTTTCTCATGAGTCTGTAGGACTCATTTGATTTAGTTAATTCTCCTGAGACTGTAGGAGCTATAGAAATAAGGTTTATAGCTTGGCCCTGTTCTCTTAAGTCTGTAAGAATCATTTAAGAAAGAGCTTTAGTCCGTTCTCATGAGACTGAAGGAGCCATAGATATATTACATGGTTTGGTCCTTTCACAGAAGTATGAAGGAATTGTTTATAAACAATTTGGTCCATTCATCAAGAGATTGTAGAAGCAGAGGCTTTGTCCTTTCTCTTTTTGTCTGTAGAAATTGTTAAAGAAATAATTTAGCCCATTCGTCCAGAGACTGTAGAAACCATAGAAAGTGCTGGTACTGATGTTGCTGCAAGAATTGGAAATTCTTGACTGGGTGCTAATTCAGTAGCCCATATTGTAGTTTTGAAATTAATGTTTTAACTGAGTTAGAAAATGATGGCATAAAGCCATGAAACTATAAGTTTGTTGCCTTCCGTGAAACATACAGAAAGAACTAAAGTAAATTGTCTAAGAGACAAATTTGAAAAAGTAATTCAGCCTTCTGAGCTAGAACTCAATTCAGACATCAAACAAGGAAAATTAGCCTGAAAGTGAATGATTAGTTTTAAATGTAGCATTGAAAACTAAGCAGAGCTTTTAAACTAATGATTTGTCTGTGTAACTAAAATGGTCAGTCTAACAAATTGCTGTGAATTTAAATCTGAATAAGCACCTTTAACCCTCTGGGGTCTGAGGGTGTTTTGGGGCCTGGAAAAGTTTTGACATGCCCTGACATTTGTGCTTTTTTCAGTTGCTTACAAACATTTGAATGTCTAAAGTTTAATAACACTGTAATCAGCACAAACTGGGCTACAATAATATGTGAGCAGCATGCAAATAAAAGTAGACCCTTTACAGATTGAAATGCTGTATTACTCTTATATGTACGATCAAGTATGAAGGAGCATTTTAGTTATTTTCGCTGTCAACATTCAAATCTGCAAAAAGGTTCCGCCGCCGGAACTGTCGACCCCAGGAGGTTAACAGTTCTAACACCTTTTGTTCTGTTTTTACACCTCTGAGGGCACTTTTCCTGAACTTGCCATGGCTGAGTCTGCACAAAACAATAGCAATGGTCATGCATTGTGGCCAACAACAGAAAGACATGGGACAGAACCTCCAAATGTTCCATTGATCAGATGTTGGAAAATCTGAATGCATATTTGGACAAAAAGCTGGGACTGAGGAAGTGCCATGATGACATGTGCCAGAAGTACAGCATCAAGTACTCAGAGAGTGGACTATGGGCCTTGCCAGACATTAAAAGAGCTCATGGAAAGATGCAGCACTTAAGGACAAACACCAACAGAGATGGATTTTCTGTGATTTTGGTCAAACAAATTCTACAGCATCTGCAGAAGTGTGAGACTGACAAATTACAACGTGAGAACAAAGCAGAGAAAGCAAAAGTCAGAGCATTGGCTAAACAATTGCAGAATGTAAAGAAGGATGAAGAAAGACTGTTAAATAAGAATGACAAGTTGCTAACTTTTCTCTCCAAAAGACTGGAGTCCAAATCTTCAAGCAGGTCTGTTGACAGTGAGACTGAATTTCCCTTCAACACGTGTTCAGGCTACAAGGAACTCAAAGGTTAGACTTGCTCCGGTAATTGTCAAGAACAGAAGGACTAAAGTTGAAATTGACAATGAGGAGGAGTATGAGGAGGATGGTGAACGACGAACTCACACTGTGACAAGTTGACAAATTGTCAACAGAATTGCCAGATGAGTACAAACAACCAAGGAAGGCTTGGCAATTTCTTCAACGCTTGCAGAAAATCTACAATTTACATCCACTAGCTGGTGTGATGATTGTTAATGTGAACTTAAGAGACAATTACCAGAAAACATTAACAGAAAGTGTTGAAAGAAGGATTGGTGCGTCTCAAGAAAACACAGGCTGGATGGGAAGCTGTACAAACTTTCGTGTTCAACTTGAAACCTGCAGAGGTTAATTGGGCTAAAGTGACCTCTTACATGCAGAAGACAGGAGAAAGTGTTGCAGAGTTTGAAGAACGCTCCAGACAAACATGGACGGAATATGCTGGTGTGAACAACAACATTGAATTTCTCAGTAAAGGTACTAGCATGCCTCTTAAAACCACATTTGTGAATGGACTGAAACCTGAGATTTCTAAAACCCTTAAAATCAAGTTTGATGACTGGGACAGCACTGGACCAATATTTATGCAGATTGTTGAATGGTCAGCAAAGGTTTAAAGAACACAAAAAGTCAATCTCAGAGCTTTGCAATCCAAAACCTTGTCATACAACAACAGGACAAAGGGGTATGAAGAAAGTGAATATCAGAGACACTCAAAAGCAAAAACTCAGGGAAGATGCAGACATTGCAACAAAGAAGGACACTGGGTTCGTGATTGCAAGCTGAGTTTGAGACATCAAAGTAATGATGAGGCCACCTGTTGAAGAGGTCTCAGCAGTTGACAGCCAAACAAAAACAGACTCCGCTAAAAGCTGTTGAGCCGCAGGGAAGCTGAAGAACCTCTATCTGTAGCACCAATTAGTAACATATCATCCAACAACTGTACTCCACATGTATTCAAAAAACAACAACAAATGAAGACACTAGCCCAAAGGTAAAAGCATACACAGAAGTCTCAACAGCTAAAGCCAAAGATGATGTCCTAATAGATGGTGCTGCTAAACAAGCCATAAAGTAGAGAGGTGCAGATAAAGCGGCATTAAGAAAACTTAAGCAAAACAGACAGTAGGGCAGTAAACAAATGCAAAATTAAAAGCACAAAGAAGTATCATCACTGATGGAAAATGGAGATGAACTGCATGATGACAACCAATGCAGTGAGGAAAACCACAGGGAAACTATAAGGAGACTATGCCCTTTTGAACATATTACAGGCCGGCCCATGTCCAGTGAAAATCTGGCATCTGGCAGCCTTGCCCAAACTGATGAAAGACTCAGCCTGGCGGTACACAATGCCAAGAATAAAGTTTTGAAACCTCCAAAAGGGGGACATGGTATGGTAATGATTTAAAAAACTCAGAGGTCACAACGAGAATCCAGGTGGGAAAGCCCACTTCAGGATCTCTTGGTAGCTGATAGAGCAGCTAATGTGAATGGAAAAGAAAAGTGGATCGACATGAGCCAGTGGGATTTGAAATATCTGCCTAGAGACGAGGGATGGATGGCAGTAGTGTTTTTCAGAGTCCAGATATGGTGGGACTAGGGTTTTTAGCTTGTCGCCTGAGGACGAAGACATAAACATACCACCACTGATAAACACTGTAGTGTCCTCCCTAAATTATATAGGGGCAGTTTTATTGGCAGTAAGGCAGGATTTGTTTAAAATCTTTTCCTTGGAAAGATATGTTTCCCTTTTCTCTTGTGTGTGATTGCAGGTGTTCCAGAGGAAGACATCTAACTCTTAGACTGCATTGCACTGGACACCTAGATGAACATGCCTGAACATCCACAGAACACAACAACATCCACCACTTTCACAATGTCAAAATAAAAAAGGACTTAAGCATTCAAAAGAATTCAAACTTCACCATGAACTCTTATTCTTTCATCTTAAGTAATGGAGCCTGCATGCAGTATGCTGTATTCATGATTACTGAAAAGTATGTTTTGTGATCAAAAATGATCAAAGGGGGGATTGAAGGATTTTGTGTATTTTAGTATAGTTCTTTCTTGTGTAATCAACATCTGATATGTCACCTTGTGACTCTTTCCTGATGTAATCTGTAAAGGTGTAAAACCTTTTGGCCCTTCTATCCTGTCTATTCTTAGTTCTCCATTAGGAGGTCCTAATAGTATCGGTCTATTGTTTGAAGGCCATTTGGTACCAGGTATAAAGTCTGGTCACACAGACAGTACTTTGGGTTAAGATATTTTGAAGGCCGACACGCTAACGTTGCTGTTGAACACCTACACTACTACCTTCAATAAATTCTTCTCCCCACAAAAACTCTGGTCAAGCATACTTATTTTTATGTATTAGAGAAATCTAATAAATTGGCGAGCCACTCAAACCTTTGCTTAGCCAAATACAGCTAAATCTAACAATGTGTGCACTAAAACAAAATATTTGGGTCATATCATTAACGATGAAATGAGTAATGATGATGACATGTATAGGAAGTGTCGTACGTTATATACTCAAGCAAATATGTTGGTGAGAAAAATTTTTATGTGTTCGGATCAGGTAAAAATAAATCTATTTTGAGCATATTGTCCATTTTTGATACTGCTTTTGTGGGTTAAGATAAAAAAAGAGAGTCTATATGAGCTTCAGCTTGTTAACAGTGACTGTATGAGAATTCTGCTGAAAAAAACAAGTTGCAGCAGTGCAGGTGATCTATTCGGTAAGGCAAGAATTCAATACTTTCTGGCTTTAATGAGAAATTTCATGTATAAATGTATTTGTCGGTTGGATTTTTCACAAGATGCTATTATAATGTTTTACAATGTAAAACATTGGTAGAACTGTCTTTTTTAATGTGTTTCGTACTGTTTTGAATTGTTTTAGTGTTTTGCTAATGGACCTTGAGCCTGGCAATAAAATTGAATGAATGAGTGTGTAACGTGAGGAGGCGTGACAATGGATATGTGGATCCAAATGCAGCCTTTAATGATAAACGTAGTCAGAAAGGCAGGGTCCAGTTCCAGCGAACAGTTATATCCAAGGCAATCCAAAAGAGTAATCCAACAAACGGGCAAAGGTCAGGGCAGGCAGCTAAACAGTCAGAAACCAGGTAAACAGTCCAAGATAAAAAAAATACGAAGGCAAGGCAAGGGAAGGCAAGGCAAGGAAACACGGGTAAACATTACAGAAAACATTACAGGCTAACAATACACAGCAATGTGAGTGTGTGTGAGTGCATCTTTGGGTGCGTTCATATTTGGTTTGAGCCCTATACCGAACCTATACTTTCACAACCTGATTGGTCGGGTTGAATGACGTATATATCGTGACGGAACCGAACACCCAAAACAAAAGGTGTGTTCGACTTAAAGCAGCGCTGAGCAGACCGATCGGTGTATGATATCAGAGAAAGAGAAGAGAAGAGAAAGAGCTTTATTCCCAAGTATGTTTGCACATACAAGGAATTTGTTATAGTGTCACAAGCTTCCAGTACACGGAGACAACAACAACACACA
>NW_015544237.1:332189-332980 GCF_001515605.1 Sinocyclocheilus anshuiensis
TGCCGAATGTTCAGCAGCTCATCCCTGGTAAAACTGATCGTGTTTGAGAAACAAAAAACAGGAAAAACTAACAAAAACAGTACAAACACTGGAGAGCCAAGCACTGAGGCGGCCGTCTGCGGCGCCATCGTATCGTCGTCCATCAAAGTACCCATTCAACGATCGGTCTGCTCAGTGCCGCTTTAAGTCGAACACACCTAATG
Source organism: Sinocyclocheilus anshuiensis (assembly GCF_001515605.1). Taxonomy (NCBI): domain Eukaryota; kingdom Metazoa; phylum Chordata; class Actinopteri; order Cypriniformes; family Cyprinidae; genus Sinocyclocheilus; species Sinocyclocheilus anshuiensis. The sequence continues at coordinate 332,393 of NW_015544237.1, forward strand.
TCGTCTGCTGTACTAAGTGCGCTCATTGCTGGGTGTACTTATGATTTTATTTTCATCACCTGCGAACTCACTTAGAGCTCATAAAAGGCACTTTACCTCCTCGTTGCTCCACGTTTGTCCTCTGATCATTTTGTTTTGGATACACCGCTCGTTCCGCATCATCAAATCATGTCACATGGCATCTCATCTTGTCATTACTTCCTGTTTTTGGTTCGTTTAGAAGTATTTGGTCCGTGTTGCGTTCATATTTCATTTGAACCACACTACAGTTAGTTTGGAAGCGGACTGAGACCCATCTTTTTGGGGTGCGTTCACACTTGGCATGTTGCACCAGAGTTCGTTTGGAAGCAGACCGAGATCCATCTTTTTAGCAGGGTTCGGATGGGAGCAATCACACTTACTCAAATGAACCGCACTAACAGAGCAGTCGTACCAGTGTTCATTTTAATCAAACCAAACTTGACAAGTGTGAACACACCCTTAAGTCAAGTCAAGTCACCTTTATTTATATAGCGCTTTTAACAATACAGATTGTGTCAAAGCAACTGAACAGCATTAATTAGGAAAATAGTGTGTCAATAATGCAAA
>NW_015544237.1:333243-338894 GCF_001515605.1 Sinocyclocheilus anshuiensis
AACTCGGATATAAAATCAGCACATTCTTTAATAAAGTCTGTATGGTGCCCTGGTGGCCTGTATACAGTAGCCAGTACAAACGACACAGGGGATTTATCATTAACACTTGTTTCTCTGGACAATGTTATATGAAGCACCATTACTTCAAACGAGTTATACTTGAAGCCCGCCCTCTGAGAAATACTGAAAACATTGTTATAAATTGAAACAACACCTCCCCCTTTACCTTTTGGACACGGCTCATGTTTATAACAGTAATCTTGTGGGGTAGACTCGTTTAAAATAATGTAATTATCTGGTTTTAGCCAGGTTTCTGTCAAACAGAGTACATCTAGGTAATGATCAGTGATCATATCATTTACAAAAAGCGCTTTTGTAGAAAGGGACTTGATATTCAATAAGCCAAGCGTTATCATTTGTTTATCCGTATTGCATCTGTTTTTTATTTGTTGAACATCAATTAAATTGTTACTCTTAAATTGGTTTGGGCGTTTTTTGTATTTTCTAGTTCGGGGAACAGACACAATATCTATAGTGTGATATCTAGGTGAAAGAGTTTCTATGTGCTGAGAATTAACTGATTTCTGTGACATGAGGCGGGGAGAAGAAGCCATTACTCACCGTTATTGATGAATGATTTTTACTTACCACTGTTGTTTGATGAACTTGTGAAAAAAACGGAGCGAGAAAGAGAGAAAAAAAAAGAAGAAAGAAAACAGCAATAGACACGAATGGAAACGCTAAATAGTCCTCCTGACTGGAAACGGGATGTGTCTGTAAACGGGATGTGTCTGATGTGTCTGTAAATTAGTTCTTAGGCAGGGGTTATGGGAAATGGAGTCCGGGGTTGAGTGGCAAAGGTGAGGGATGGAGTGCCCTCTAGCAGAGTTCATGGGAACTCCAGCTGGGGCTCGTAAAAGAGCCCCCCTCCCCTAAGGAGCGGCTTCCAGATGCTCCTTAACAGGAACAGACATGAGTCCCAGAGGGAGGTGGAGCGGAGGCGGAACAGGGATGGAGGGCCAGGTCCATGTTGAAGTGGAGGAACAGGGCACTGAGGCCGAGCCGGTGGAGCAGGGTGCCAGTGTGGAGCCGGCCAAGCAGGGTGCCAGGGTGGAGCAGGAAGCAAGGGCAGAGCCAGTCATGCAGGAAGCCAGGGTGGAGCTGAAGACCACCACAGCAGAGCAAACGGGACCGGAGATCCCCACAGTGGAGCAGACGGAGTTGAAGACCACCAGGGCGGAGAAGGCAGTGCTGAAGGCCACCAGGGCAGAGCCGACAGGTATGACGATCCACACGGTGGAACAGGTGACCACCAAGGAGGATCAAACATAACTGGAACAGAAAGCACAGAGAGGTTAACAGCGGCCTCTGTGGCCATAACAGGACAAGCAGACCAGGTCTCCATGGTTGTGACAGGACAGGCAGGGAGTTCATAAACGTTTTTGTTCTTGGCCGTGACAGGACAAACTGAGGGTTCAGAAATGGCCTCCTTAGCCATTACAGGAAAACCTGAAAGCTCAAAGACAGCCTCATTGTCAGTGACAGGACAAACTGAGAGTTCTGAAGTGAGTATCAATGCTCTGAGAGAATCTGAAGTGGACGCCGCCACCTCAGGAGGTTCTGCAGTGAATGCCGCCACCTCTGGAGGTTCTGCAGAGAATGCCGCCACCTCTGGAGATTCTGCAGCAGGAGCCGCCACCTCGGGAGGAGCAGTAGCAACAGGAGCTTCAACAGACACAGAGAGCTCAGAAACGGCACTCGCTGCCATAACAGAGGCATTAGGAAACAGGGAGAGTTCAAAGATAGTGTCTGTGGTCTGAACAGAGGCGACAAGAAACACAGAGAGCTTGGGGAACAGGAGGATCTGCAATGGAAGTTGCCACCTCAGGGGGAACTGGATCGGACTTGGGGACTGGAGCAAACTCGGGAATGGATTTGAGGACTGGAGCAGGCTTGTGAGCAGACTTCAGGGACTGGAGCGGGCTCGTGAGAAGACTCAGGGACTGGAGCAGGCTCGTGAATGGACTCAGGGACCGTAGCGGGCTCCACCACCTCAGAAGGTTCTGCAGCAGAAGCTGCCACCTCTCGGGGAGCTACGGCAGTGTGTGCAGCCCAAATGCATAGAATGGCAGTAGCCATCACAAGCAGGACAGAGATCACAGCATCTATTTCCGAGACAAACGGCGCTGTGACCAGTAAACTAGACAGATTAGCGACCAGCTGGCTCGGGAGGTTGAGTGGCAAAGGTGAGGGATGGAGTGCCCTCTAGCAGAGTTCATGGGAACTCCAGCTGGTGATCGTAACAATGTGTGTGTGTGTCTGTGTGTGTGTGTGTGTGTGTGTGTGTGTGTGCACTACTCACTGCTGTCTGTGTGCACTTGGATGGGTTGAATTCAGAGGACAAATTATGAGTATGGGTTATCATACTTGGCTTATACGTCACTATCCTTATCACTGTTTACTTTAATAAGAGCAAAGTGTGTCAAAACTGAACTCCACAGGACCTTTATAGACTTGCAGACATGTCTGTTTTACACACGTCACTCAAACACAGAACCAGGAAACAGGAATCAGTTCAAGGAAAGAGAAAGTGAAAGTGTATTTGAACTGTTATGCGTTTCTGTCTCTGTATTCATGCAGTAAAATGGCAGAAGCCAGATTTTCTCAGGATGAGTTCACATGTCCAGTGTGTCTGGATCTCCTGAAGGATCCAGTGACCATCCAGTGTGGACACAGTTACTGTAAGAGCTGTATTACAGACCGCTGGGATCAGGAGAATCTGATGAGAGTCTACAGCTGCCCTCGGTGCAGACAGACCTTCAATCCAAGACCTGCTTTATCTAGAAACAGCATGCTGGCTGAAGTGACAGAGAAACTGAAGAAGAGGAAATGTCCTGCTGACTGTTACGCTGGAGCTGGAGATGTGCAGTGTGACGTCTGTACTGGAAGAAAACACACAGCCGTCAAGTCCTGTCTGATGTGTCTGAACTCTTACTGTCAGAATCACCTCGAACAACATGAGAGTTGGTTTAGAGGAAAGAGACACAATTTGACTGAAGCCACTGGACGACTGCAGGAGATGATCTGCCAGAAACATGAGAAGCTTCTTGAGGTTTTCTGTCGCACTGACCAGAAATATATATGTATGCTGTGTACGATTATTGAACATAAAAACCATGACGTATCAGCTGCAGAACAGACGACAGAGAAACAGGTATTTAAAACTAGACACTGATGAAATATTGCTGACACTCGTTTCATATGACACTCGTTTAATATGCACTATATGAACAGCTTACAGCATTCACACGGCAGCAGAAATGAACAGCAGTTTCATAGTTGGCTGAAAATACACTGGAAACCTTCATCACAATCTTTCACTAAATAGGCTTTGATTAAACAACATAAAATAATGGACTGAACTATTCACCTGTTCATTGACCAAATATATACTTTCATCAGTTAAATACAAGCTCTTCTACTGTACACAGCAGAAACCCTGTCAGTGTGAAGCTCTACGTCTATGTCAGTTTCACTTTTATAATACTTACACTTTACAGTGTGAAACAGGCATTAATTTTCATCATAATTCATGTATGATGATTGTAACTGATGATCACTTTTGGAGTTTGAACCTACTAATTAGTTATCAGTCCTGCGTTTACTGGATTCATCTGTTGACATGATGATTAATGCCAGTAGTTTTCTGTGAGATTTATTATCATCTGTTTGTCCTGCAGAAGCAGCTGAAGGAGACGCAGAAGACGTTCCAGCAGAGAATCCAGCAGAGAGAGAAAGATCTTCAGCAGCTGAGAGAGTCTGTGGAGTCTCATAAGGTGAGTCTGGAGAAGAAGAGAAGTTTGTCTCAGTCTCAGTTCAGACTCACTGAAGCCTGAATCACTGTGTGTCCTAACAGCGCTCTGCACAGACAGCAGTGGAGGACAGTGAGAGGATCTTTACTGAGCTCATCCGCTCCATTGAGAGCAGACGCTCTGAGCTGGTACGGCTGATCAGTCAGACTCTCATCTGATCATCTTCTTTTGAAAGAGACGTCACTTACAAATGGTGAATTACAAATTCTCTGAGCTCTTTCTTCTGGAAGATATATTTAGCTGTCAAATACCACTAGCGGCACCAACAGTTCAAAAATTCACTTACATCTCAACTTTTTACCTCATTTCCCCTTTAGATTTGTTACTATTGATATGAAATCAGTGAACTCGTTAATACAGATTCTGAGTAACATTCATCAAAATTGGATCAGATGATTCTCAAACCTGATAAAACTGATCTTTATTGACCTGTAACACATGGATGAATTTGACCATAAAGACCCCAAACATGAAGTCAGGCTGTATATTAGCAATGCTTCAGTGTATTGAAACCAAATCAAACCTGACTGTGTATTAAGGGTCCTTGTGAAGTTTCAGTGTCTCTGACCGCTCTAAAGTTATAAATAATGCTCAAACTAATCATAGCCTTTGAGCTGCTTTTCCTGAGAATATCTACTCAACCCTACAATGAGACTCTATTGATGTGCTTGAGCTGTTAGATGGACATTTGTGTTCTTAGCAGATGTTTTATCATCCAAACTATTTCCTAGAAAGTTCACATATAGTGTAAGTGGCAAATACTAGATTCTGTAGCTGTGATATAATGTGATATAATGAATATGAGAAGAATGTAGCTGATGCTGTGAAAGTGCTGGATTGAGGTGAGTTACTAAAGATCACTCAAGTCAACAAATCTGATGTTCCTGCAGGTTATTGGGTGAAGTGTGGAGCTGATGAGTTTTGATTTCTGTTTTCTGTAGAGTTTCCAGTCTCTCTCAGCACCTCCTGAATCTACAGACGTAAATGTGTATTTAAACCAAAACAAACCTGACTGTGTCTTAAGGGTCCTTGTGAAGTTTCAGTGTCTCTAACCGCTCTAAAGTTATCAATAATGCTCAATCTAATCGTAGCCTTTGAGCTGCTTTTCCTGAACAAATCTACTCAACCCTACAATGAGACTCCATTGATATGCTTGAGCTGTTAGATGGACATTGATGTTCTTAGCAGATGTTTTATCATCCAAACTATTTCCTAGAAAGTTCACATATACAGTCATGGCCAAATGTTTTGGCAGCGACATAAATTTTTTGTTTTGCAAAGTTTGCTGCTTAAAGGGGTCATATGATGCGATTTCTATATTTCCTTTTCTTTAGTGTGTTATGTAGCTATTTGTGCATGTATAAGATCTGCAGAGTTACAAAGCTCCCACAAAAGGATTTATTCTATCTAAAAGAGAAGGGTGATCCAGACCGGGCTAAAACGCCTCATTCAAACATGCCCCCACATGTCTACATCACGATGTGGAAATATTTGCGTAATGCCGCCCAAATGTTCATGCAAATAAAGAAGGCGTGGTTTCAGGAACCGCAGTAGTGTTGATGCAGCATGTCAGGGAGACGTTGTAGATGCAATGATTGGTTAAGATTTATTTACAACAGAACAGCACAACCCAGATGTTCGAATTTGTGCAACGTGCAACGCGGACGACAGTTTTGTGAACCTAGGAGAGTAGCCTACAAAGCTGACTATTTCTAAAAAAAAAAATGGGTCAATTCCGACTTTGCTATGACAATCTGGCGCTTATTCTGAATCAGCTAC
>NW_015544237.1:341094-341365 GCF_001515605.1 Sinocyclocheilus anshuiensis
AAAAAGGTAAATTCCGACTTTGCTATGACAATCTGGCGCTTATTCTGAATCAGCTACTGTAAGTATGTTTTCTTAAAAGTTTAAGTATTTGCTATTGACTGTTCAAATGTGGAGTTTTGCGCCATGTAGAATATCGCATCGCGTGTGTGTGTGTGTGTCTGTGTGCGTGAGAGAGAGACAGGGTCACATCACAGTGGAGTCAGCTTTCTTAATCGCGGCTTGTGTACTGCAAATACATACGAGCAGCATCACTGTGTCTGTCACATGACTC
>NW_015544237.1:341812-342017 GCF_001515605.1 Sinocyclocheilus anshuiensis
GGCGTTACATTTCCGATGAGTGCTTGCGGTGTTCGGCCAATCACAGTGCATTGGGTCAGCTGGCCAATCAGAGCAAACTGTGCCTGTCAGAAGTAAGGGCTTTGTAGAAGACGACGCGTTTGAGAGAGGCGGGGCATAGAGGAACTACAATAATGTACAGTATTTGAAAAATAATGTGTTTTTTGAACATTAAAGCATGTCAACA
>NW_015544237.1:342838-343093 GCF_001515605.1 Sinocyclocheilus anshuiensis
AAAATTTGCTTGAAGATCATTACATTGAAATTTTGGATCCGTGGCCAGGCAACTCACCGGATCTCAATCCCATAGAGAACCTGTGGTCAGTCCTCAAAAGGCAAGTGGACAAGCAGAAGTCCACAAATTGTGATCAACTCAGAGAACTAATAAGGCAAGAATTGATCGCCATCAGTCAGGATTTGGCCCTGAAGCTAATATCCAGCATGCCAGAGCGAATTGCAGAGGTTATGAAGAACAAGGGTCAACACTGTA
>NW_015544237.1:343514-345095 GCF_001515605.1 Sinocyclocheilus anshuiensis
TGCCAATAAAAGCCTTTAAAACTTATGATATGCTTATCATTGTTTTTCAGTATACCATAGAAACGTGGAAAAAATAATCTACAAATACTGAAGCAGCAAACTTTGCAAGACACAAAATTTATGTCACTGCCAAAACTTTTGGCCACGACTTTAGTGTCAGTGTTAAACACTAGAATCATCCAAACTATTTCCTAGAAAGTTCACATATAGTGTAAGTGGCAAACACTAGAATTTGTAGCTCTAATGTGATATAATGGATATGAGAAGAATAAAGCTGATGCTGTGAAAGTGCTGGATTGAGGTGAGTTACTAAAGATCAGTCAAGTCAACAAGAGCCGCACAAATCTGATGTAGGTGCAGGTTATTGGGTAAAGTGTGGAGCTGATGAGTTTTGATTTCTGTTTTCTGTAGAGTTTTGTGTGTGTGTGTGTGTGTGTGTGTGAGTGAGTGTGAGTGAGTGTATGTCCTCTGTTTTGTTGCTTCCCTTGAGCCGGGGTTGTTACAGATTGGGGGCTCATCCTTGTTTATTTAAGTTATTGCATTAGATTTTTAATAATTATTGTTTGATAATTTTGAGACACATGTGAGTTAATTTGTGCCGGAGTAAATTAGTCACCATGTGAAGTCACCAGCTGGTAAGTAATTTATGTTGTGCAATATTGTTGTTTTAACGTGTGTTTCCCTGAAAGGCATAGTGTTATGTTTTTTTGAGACATGTCAAGTATGTTATTTTTGTGTAGTGTTGCTGTGAACGTGGGTAGTAGTTTTTATCTCGGGAGCACATCTGTGGTGTTGAAGGTGTCGCTGGTTTTACTGGTTGCCTTTTTTCACCCAGCAGGCTACAGTGCATACGTACCCCCCACAAGTAAACGCATGAAGACTAGGTTGAGGTAGGTAGTTTGTTTAAAATATATGTAACACGCATGGAGTAGCGCTTGGTTTACAATTACTCACTAAAGTTACTATGTGACCACAACTTTGGTACAGCGGTAACTACGTGGGATTGCTTGGACCAGAAATCAGAAGACAAGTGTCGACTCACTAGAGCAAAAGGTAAGCAAAAAGTGTAAGAGTATTACTTATTTCAAGGGTCAGTCAATTAATAACACAGTTTAAAGAATAGTCAGTTGCTGGAAAATTTGTATATTGTTTTGATTGATTATCCTTTCACTTGGATTACTGCCCTTTTGAAATTGCAATTAGATCAAAAATAACCAAAACACAATTACAACAACAAATAAATTGAATAGTAAAACCCCAAAGTAACAAAAGGATATCAAAATTTCAAGAAAAGAAACAAAAAACAAAGTTCAGATTCAGTTTCCAAATTACAAATAAGTTTCTGGAATTAAATTTCAAATACTCAAAATCAGTGTCTCAGTTTCAAAATGAGATTTTTAGATTCAAGATCAAATTCTCAATTTCAAGTTTCAGTTTTGAATTCAAAGTCTCAATGTCCAGTTACGTTTCAGATGCAAAGTCAAAAGTCTCAATGTCCAGTTCAGTTTAAAAAATAAAAATAAAAAAAATATAGCAATGTTCATCAAAAGTGGAAAAATTCAGTCCACGAAGAAAGGAAAA
>NW_015544237.1:347097-355502 GCF_001515605.1 Sinocyclocheilus anshuiensis
AATGTATTACAGCTGTATAAAAAAAAACAATATCTATCGATCTATAGACTGCTATATAGCTAAATAAACGTAATCGTAAATAAAGTTAGTCCGTGGTTGTACGACTGTAGGAGTTCGCCAGCTCTCAAAAACCAGCTAATTAGCAGCTGATAATATTAACTGTTTATTAGCCAACATTGCTAGCTAACATTATTGTGATTGGGGGTAATTTATACACATTTTAAGGACGTTCAGATGACAGATTTAACCGTTACAGTGAGTTCGGGTCACCGGTTTTTGCAGAATAGAGATCGGTTTTAAAAAAAGATTCTCAGATCAAAACAAAGTAAGATAAATCTGCAGTCCAAGTTCATCTCTAGGGACCACACAAATGACACCTAACGTTAGATGAAGCTCAATGATTAATGCAGTTAAAATATAAAATACTAGCCAGAGGTAGAGCACTTCTGAACAGTACAGGAAACGTCAGTTAAACTGAGGGAAGCGTGAAATATTAATCTATAATCTGGGTAAATATAACAATAAACATGTTAATGAATGTTTATATTTAAAGAAATTGCATTAACTGTCGTAACACTATCCACAGAAACTATGATAAACACTTGCTAGGCTACGATCTAACGTTAGTAGCAAAAGTACCGGTGGTGTAACTTACTAATTTAATACTACACTAAATATTATTTAATTATCCTTTGAGGCACGTTTAAACCCTGTCTATATATGTGTCAACTGTACTTTCCAGTGAAAAACAAACATTCGTTACTTACGTAGACTTCAAGTCAAAACATCACATAATAGCGAACACTGTCGCCTGATAAACAAACACAAATGTGCTACGAGTCTTGAGAGAAGAATCCCCCGCCTTCCTGCGTCACCCAGGATGACGCTTCACAGAAAGGCGTGGTCAAAATCCAAAGAAACGCAAAAACAGTGTTGCCAAGTCCGCGGTTTTCCCGCAGAATTGGGCTAATGTTACTTTAACACTGTTGCCGCGGGTTGTTGTTCGTGTCCGCGGGCTGAAGCGACCCCAATAACGTGATATTTAGTCCCTGGAATGCGAATTTTACTGGAAGATCCCCGCCGAAAAACGTGTATTTTACACGAGGGGGAACCCCCCTCGAAACGCGATTGGACTAGTTTTATTGCGAAAACCTGGCAACCCTGTTCATTAGTGCCACCTGGAAAAACTCTAAACAAATATAGTTTGGTCCTACCAGATCGACAAATTTCACTCTTTTTCTCCGTTTCCAGGCATGAAATGATGAGATGGCTCGCCAGTCCAAACCGGAATACGAGTATTCAGCAAGGACAGGATTCAGGATCTCAATTCTCAACAAAGACAAAAAAATATTTTAAAAAAACCCGGCCAAGGAGAAATGTATCAGAAAAAATAAATAAATTAAGTATTCCTCCAAAGAAATACTGATTAGGCTCTATTTCATCAGCTTCTTGTTGCGTCTCATTCAGTGCTGTTTCTTGTCGTGTCTTTCTCAAAGCGTGAGCTTTTAAGAGTTAATATCTCACTAATCTGGGTCTTAATTTGTTAATAATCTATTGTTGGATTATTAAACTGTATTTTCATTGAATTCGTGCTAATAATTGTGTTGGATAGAAGCATTTCTCCTGCTCATCGGAACACACGCAAATGCTGAAAGACAGATCCAGCCAATCACAGACAGCGTTCGCTGCTGACGCATTTCCCAAAAGCATCAGAAGCGTAAGTAGATCTTAAGAAACCATTGCCACATTATTACATTAGCTAATAATTAGATCAAATTTCAATTAAATATTAGTGACCTAGATTAATGATCTGGGTTACATATAGGTAGAGGGAAAACTCTCATTATTTAATTGCACTTTATAATTAATTTCTGGAGACTTTTCTTTTTAATGGCTGATATTGATTTCTTTGTTAATTCGCCCTCCCCAGATAGCATGCGGATGTGGGCCACTTAAGGCAATGATATGGCACTGCTGGCCTTCTTATTGCCCGGACAAAATGGATGTAAGCCTGAAGTGGCCCATATGTAAAACAGCAAAAATGTCCCAAATGTATCAAATCACATGTGGGCCTCTGTAGGTAAAAATGCGGTGTTGACGGCAATGTGTAATCTGAATGTGACTCTAAAGTGGCCCATGTTGTAAATAGTGATTATGGCCGAAATAGTGCCAACCAAATGTGGGCCACCTTTGGCAAACATGTGGCATTATCGACAAAGGCTAATCAGAGTGTAAACCAAATGTGGTCCACATATGTTTCAGCAAATGCGTTTTAGTGTACCTGGACCAGTTTTGGCAAAGATATGGCACAGTGAGCATTGGCTAATGTAGCTGTGAGCCTAAAGTGGCCCTTATATGATGCCACAAATGTGGCCCAGATATTAAAACCCTAACTTGGCCAAATATTGCCCAAATAATTAATAACAATTTGGGCCACTTTTGGCAAATATACGGCACAGTCAGCATTAGCTTATCAGTGTGTAAACCAATTTGTCCCACATTTGACATGGCAAATATACCCCATATATTATAAAACAGATGAGGACCACTTCTGGTTGTAAAGGCCTTTCCACACTGAGCGCGATGCGAAAACGCGAAGCAAATCGCAGACGAACGGTGCTTTCACACCGAACGCGAAACGATAGTTCGCCTTCTGCTAATTCACGCCTGCACACTAGGTGGCGCCGACCATTTTCCTCAGATATGTATCTCGTAAATTGATTTAACATCATCCGCTGCTCAATATACAGCATTAAATGAAGATAATCAAGGTTCTACACCAGAAACAAACTATCTATAATGCTTACAAGAATAGGCTACATCCTAAAATATAATTAGAAGTACAATTAGCATCAAGCTACACTTGAACATTTATTTATTAATGTATTTGCTTACCCACTTTAAACCATCATCGAGTGCTTGTAATAACTTCCAGTTGTGATCTATAGTTGATTTTGATTAATAAGCAGACACATGCACTCTTTGTATGTTTAATAACACTACACTGCTACTATTTGTCAAACATCCTATATTGCTATAAAAATACCATGAGCTGCACTCAAAACATATACAGAAAATATATCGTCACAATCATATGTCTATTTGCGTTCATATTTCATGTGTAGAAAAAGAGTGAACGTGCTCTGATCGCGCACGTGGAAGAAAACGGAAGGTGCTCTACAGATCACATAATTCAGTGGACAATTAATAGAAATGTTATTCTGTATAAAGAACATGTGAGAATAAATCTGTTCTCAAATACCAACGATAACAAGAACTCAGCATCCACTCTCTTCTCTTATCCGGGATACTTTTCTTCTGTGTTTGTTTACATTGGTTTTCGAAACAGCGCCACCACTCTTGGCTTTTTGTGCAACAGCAGCTGCTCCGGTCACGTGATCCTAGCTCAAATCTTATTGGACCAGTGTTTTCGCTTTGCGAAACTGAAAAGTTTCGTCGGACTGGTTTGAAAAAAAAAAACATTCACATTTTCGGTGCGCAAACATTTGCGGTCTATGTGGAAGCATCCATAGAAATCTATTGTTTTATTCCAGCGTGGCATCGTGTCCGATATTCGTTTCGCTTTTTCACACTCAGTGTGGAAAGGCCTTAACACTTGACAAGTGAGGCCACTTCTTGGATGTAACACTTGACACTGGCTAATTGAAATGGAAAGTACTTAAGTTTCTGTATGTTCACTTTGAGTTTGTCTGGTCTTACTGTACGTCTACATGCCTTAAATTTTGCTGTGCTACATTGTGTTTGGATTTACCCTTGTTGGGTTGGATTAAAGATTAACTATATAACCTTTCATCTTCGTCGTGCGTTCTTTAACACAGCGTAGCTATGACACTCACAGACTTACTGTGTAGGTAGAGTCTGAGTGAGAAGCATTTAAGTTCAAACTTGTGAAGAACAGTTTTTAAAGTATTGGAATGTGTCTTTGAATATTTATCTGTGACATTTTAATTGCTGCTTGTGCAAAACTTGGGTCAGGATGATTTTATCAAGTAGGACACATTTCTGGAACTGATTTGAACATTTATGGAGGAGATTTTTAAATTTCTCTTTATAATGTTGAGTATTGTTGATGCATAACTCACTTAAGGCTTAGTGTGACCCAGATAATATATATTTATGGTTTATTTAGTTCATTATTAGCTAAAATGTGGCTGTGTAGTGGCCTGCTTGTGGACCACTGCCAAAATGCCACCATTCCATGCAGCATGTTGGCCACATGAGGAATATGGGGAAGACCAGGGTTATAATAAAAATCAACTGTGGCCTACATTAGGGCCAGTTTTGGTTTATTTGGTTGGCTTACATGCAGCAAAGCTAAGGCTTACTTGAGGCTCAAATCTGGCAAACAGAACTGGACTACCCAAATGCCATTATTCCACAAAGTATGTGAGCCGGAGCAAGGTGTTGGATCTGGGCCAGAATTAAAATAAATGTGGCCCAGATTTGGGCCAGTTCTACTTTATTTTATTTATTTATTGTCATGGCTGACATGTGGGCCTTCCTATGGCTTGCTTGTGGCCCAAATCTGGCAAACAGAACTGGACTGCCCAAATGCCATTATTCCCCACAGTATGTGGGCCGGAGCAAGGTGTTGGATCTGGGCCGGATCTGGGCCAGAATTAAAATCAATGTGGCCCAGATTTGGGCCAGTTCTGCTTTATTAGTTTTTTTCATGGCTGACATTGGGCCTTCTTTTGGCTTGCTTGTGGCCCAAATATGGCAAACAGGAGGGGACCGCCCAATTGCCATCGTTCCACGCGGTATGTGGGCCAGATGAAAGTGTCAGGGGTGGGCCTGACCTGGGCTGATCCGAACTACACCTGTTCTCGGAATAAAGTTCTTACCTGACTCCCGAAAAGAAAATAAATCAGGTGAGACTTCCGGACAGCTGCTTCCCCCGCTCAACTCTTGCTAAATAAGCAAACGTGAACTAACAAACAAAAGTACACTACCCGCCTCTGATTACGAAATAAAGATCAACCAAGAATCATGTATCAAAGATACAAACTTACAAATTAAACCCAAGCATAAAGAAACAAAAGTATCCCCCAAAGAGGCGATGAGAGAGACGTCCACGAGAACAATGGGAAGCGGAGCAAGAGAGTACGCCATTGCCATCTCGGAACCTTATATCTGGAATCCCCGATGACGTCACATGATTCTCGCGGAGTAACAATTCCCCCACAACGCTACCTACGGACTCTTAAGACAAATGTCACACAGGTACACATAACACCCTCACCCTTAAGTGAATAAATTGTAGAAATGCCAATGATCTTACCCTTTTCTCTTTTTTTTCCTTTTCCTTTCTCTTAAAAAGAGAGGGTAAACAAACTATTTATTCCTATTAGACACGTGATAAAGCATCAGCAATGACATTATCTTTACCACGAATATGCCGAATGTCTAGTTCAAACGTCGGTAAAAACAAACTCCAACACATCAAATGTTGGTTATTGTTTTTCATTCGGTTCAGGAAGACTAATGGGTTATGATCTGTGTAGACAATCAACAGATACGAAACAGAACCCACATAAACGTCAAAATGTTGGAGAGCAAGGACAAGAGCTAGTGCCTCCTTCTCAGTGGTGGAGTAACGTTGATGATGATTAAATTTTTGTGAAAAATAGCAAACGGGATGCTCAACACCAGTCTGATCTCGTTGGAGAAGTACAGCTCCTGCACCTGAATCACTTGCGTCAACAGCAAGCAAGAACGGAGATGAAAAATCAGGAGCAGAAAGAACAGGGAAATTAGTCAGAAGCGCTTTGATCTTTTCAAAACTCACTTGACACGATTCTGTCCATTTAAATGGTACTTTGGGACTGAGGAGGTCGGTTAAGGGAGAGGCAATAACAGAATTTTTTTTACAAAAATTCCTGTAATACCCAACCATTCCCAAAAATCGACGCAGCTCACGGCGCGTTGTAGGCACAGGGAAATGAATGATAGCCTCCAGTTTAGACTCAACAGGCCGAACTTGCCTGCTCCCAACAATCTTTCCCAGATATGTCACCATAGCTCGTCCGAATTCGCATTTCGCTAAATTGACTGTAAGATTAGCATCAGACAGACGACTGAAAAGGATATGAAGTTGTTTAACATGTTCTGACCAGGACGCACTATAAATAACTAAGTCATCCAGATATGCTGCAATGTTGTGCATACCATCAATAACACGATTTACTAACCTCTGAAAAGTTGCCGGCGAGTTTCGTAAACCAAAAGCCATTACAGTGTAATGCAGGATGTGATCCGGTGTTACAAACGCAGAGATCTCTTTTGCGCGATCTGACAGGGGCACCTGCCAGTAACCTTTCAGCAGATCAATTTTAATGATGAAAGCAGCATTTTCAACACGATCCACACAGTCCTCCATACGAGGCAGTGGATAACTATCTGGTTTCGTGACAGAGTTAACGCGTCGAAAGTCAGTACAAAAGCGAAACAAGCCGTCTGACTTTTTAACTAACAAACAGGGTGTGCTCTAGGGCTGCACGATAAATCGCATGCGATGTTTAACGCGCATCTTGTCCGAAAAGCCGGTTCTGCAATCAGCGTAAATCTCCATCACCTGTGGGCTTTCACATTGAGCAGCATTAACTACACAGAGCTGTTGTTTAATGCTGCTCAATGTGAAAGCCCGCAGGTGATGGAGATTTACGCTGATTACAGAACCGGCTTTCTGACAAGATGCGCATTAAATATCGCATGCGGCATGCGATTCAGCCCTAGTGTGCTCCAAGGGCTAAAACTTGGCTCAGCGATGTTATTTTCAAGCATAAAGCATAAAGCTTTTTGCAACTGAGCTCGCTTCTCAGGATTTACCCTATATGTGTGCTGTTTTATAGGCAATGAATCGCCAACATCAATATTATGTTCTAGCGAGGTACGAGAAGGAACATCAGAAAACAAATGACCATATGTCTGAATGACATTAATCACATCAGCACTTTCGGTAACAGATATGAAAGAAGCAAGTCAAGATCTTGAATTATCTCAGAATTTTTCAGTCTTCCCGCCACCAACTCTGTAGAGGGAAAATCAACAACATCCTCAAGTGTGGTCAGGACAGCGGCACTATCAGAAGTAACAGAGGACAATGGAAAGGTCAAACATTAAGCACTGGACAGCGCCTCATCAGCAGATAAGTCAGCACTGGACAACGCCTGCTTACTGATCACCGGAGAATCTGTGGGTGAGACAATTAATACAGCCGACTTCTGTCCAGACGAATCTGGCTGTCCCTCAAAGTACGGCTTAAGCATGTTAATATGACACAGACAAGTTTTTTTCTTTCTATCTGATGTCATCACATAATCAAGCTCATTCACCTTCTCCTTCACCTGGTAAGGACCATGATAACGAGCCTGTATTGTAGATCCAGGCACTAATTCCGAGTATGGGTCACCATACTTGGCCACATGTCACGTCACTTCACTTTACTGGCAACAGTACTAACACTTTATCACCAGGAGAAAAACTACGAAGTTTAGCACCACGATCGAAACGTGTTTTCATTCGTTGTTGTGACATCTTCAAATTCTCTTTGGCTAACTCACATGCACGGTGCAATTTCAAACGGAACTCTGAAACACCAATACCACACAGCATGTGATAAGCGCCATATTCAAACAAAGAAACACCGACAACAGAACAACAGACAGCAGAAAGGAGTTAAGGATGTCTACTACGAAGTATATGTATGCAATGAATATAATGTTAAACATTCAGTATTAACGCCTGTATTGCTGATGTGCGCGAGCTGATAAACAAAGCACGCTGAGTGGATTGAGCGCGCTGCGGCGCAGATGCGCGAGCTTGTCGAGTGAATATATCTTTCTCACAGACATCACTGGAAAGTTTGTAGTTCGGTCGGATATGTCAAAAACAAGTAAGTAAAACAATGCACAAGTTACTTAACGGTAGGGAGAGAGAGAGAGAGAGAGAGAGAGAGCGCGCGCAATTCTGTTGTGTGATCTTTGATGTTCACTCACTTAGCACACGCATCATTTGGATTAAAACGAAATCGTAAAAATAAAACCATTCATAGGGGCATTCATTATAAACATCATTTATTTTCAACCTTAGGCATACACGACTTTCTGGCGAAAATGATTCTAGCAGCCTGTGTGAAATGCGCTAGGCTGTATTGTTCTGCATCAGTACAAATATGTGCACGCGTTGCGCGTGTTTTGCTTGCTTGAGTGTTTCTGCATTATATGAGTGGCTTTGGAAAATAAACCGCAGCACGTTTCAAATGAAAAAACGCGACTTCTATTTCTGAAAATATCACAGTTAGGAGATTTATAACGAGTGGTTCCCTGCATTATTACAGCAAAGCGCGTGATTACAGTACAAATCCGCTGCAATGGAGCAGCTCT
>NW_015544237.1:358253-371598 GCF_001515605.1 Sinocyclocheilus anshuiensis
GCTCTGTGTAGTTAATGCTGCTCAATGTGAAAGCCCGCAGGTGATGGAGATTTACGCTGATTACAGAACCGGCTTTCTGACAAGATGCGCATTAAATATCGCATGCGATTTATCGTGCAGCCCTAGTGTGCTCCAAGGGCTAAAACTTGGCTCAGCGATGTTATTTTCAAGCATAAAGATTACTCCTTTTTGCAACTGAGCTCGCTTCTCAGGATTTACCCTATATGTGTGCTGTTTTATAGGCAATGAATCGCCAACATCAATATTATGTTCTAGCGAGGTACGAGAAGGAACATCAGAAAACAAATGACCATATGTCTGAATGACATTAATCACATCAGCACTTTCGGTAACAGATATGAAAGAAGCAAGTCAAGATCTTGAATTATCTCAGAATTTTTCAGTCTTCCCGCCACCAACTCTGTAGAGGGAAAATCAACAACATCCTCAAGTGTGGTCAGGACAGCGGCACTATCAGAAGTAACAGAGGACAATGGAAAGGTCAAACATTAAGCACTGGACAGCGCCTCATCAGCAGATAAGTCAGCACTGGACAACGCCTGCTTACTGATCACCGGAGAATCTGTGGGTGAGACAATTAATACAGCCGACTTCTGTCCAGACGAATCTGGCTGTCCCTCAAAGTACGGCTTAAGCATGTTAATATGACACAGACAAGTTTTTTTCTTTCTATCTGATGTCATCACATAATCAAGCTCATTCACCTTCTCCTTCACCTGGTAAGGACCATGATAACGAGCCTGTATTGTAGATCCAGGCACTAATTCCGAGTATGGGTCACCATACTTGGCCACATGTCACGTCACTTCACTTTACTGGCAACAGTACTAACACTTTATCACCAGGAGAAAAACTACGAAGTTTAGCACCACGATCGAAACGTGTTTTCATTCGTTGTTGTGACATCTTCAAATTCTCTTTGGCTAACTCACATGCACGGTGCAATTTCAAACGGAACTCTGAAACACCAATACCACACAGCATGTGATAAGCGCCATATTCAAACAAAGAAACACCGACAACAGAACAACAGACAGCAGAAAGGAGTTAAGGATGTCTACTACGAAGTATATGTATGCAATGAATATAATGTTAAACATTCAGTATTAACGCCTGTATTGCTGATGTGCGCGAGCTGATAAACAAAGCACGCTGAGTGGATTGAGCGCGCTGCGGCGCAGATGCGCGAGCTTGTCGAGTGAATATATCTTTCTCACAGACATCACTGGAAAGTTTGTAGTTCGGTCGGATATGTCAAAAACAAGTAAGTAAAACAATGCACAAGTTACTTAACGGTAGGGAGAGAGAGAGAGAGAGAGAGAGAGAGCGCGCGCAATTCTGTTGTGTGATCTTTGATGTTCACTCACTTAGCACACGCATCATTTGGATTAAAACTAAATCATAAAAATAAAACCATTCATAGGGGCATTCATTATAAACATCATTTATTTTCAACCTTAGGCATACACGACTTTCTGGCGAAAATGATTCTAGCAGCCTGTGTGAAATGCGCTAGGCTGTATTGTTCTGCATCAGTACAAATATGTGCACGCGTTGCGCGTGTTTTGCTTGCTTGAGTGTTTCTGCATTATATGAGTGGATGCCCAGGAGACTACAGGCTGTCACTGAGGCTAAGGGCTGCCCAACAAAGTATTGATAGTTGTGTAAATACTGTCATACTAACAGCTGTCTGAATTATTTTGGTTTACCTTTCTTATTACCTTTCTATAAAAATTATCTAACATTATCAAGATGAATTTGTTCTGACACAGTGTAACTCTGAGTTCTTGTCATATTTTATTACCATTTTCTAAACTATAGCGAATAAACTGTGATAATGTGAGAAATGTTGAAGGTGTCTGAATGCATTTTGGTTTGACTGTATCTATTTGATAAATGAAGTTAACCAACTAACATTATACATACCCTTTTGGTTCCTGTACCCAATATTTAAAAAATTTACAAATGCAATAAAAATATTGGTATCGGTACTCGGTATCGGCAAGTACCAAAAATAAAAGTATCGGTATCGGGCGAGTACTGGAAAAAGTGGTATTGGTGGATCCCTAGTCCAATGATCTTTAATCAGCTTCAGTGGGCCACGAAAAGTATGCCCAAACACCAACTCGGCCGGACTAAAGCCTAACGATTTCTGTACTACCTCCCTCACTGCAAACATAACCATAGGCACTCCTTCATCCCAGTCTGGAACTCCAGACAAAACGTGCACAGCATGGATTTTAAAGTCTGGTGAAACCATTCGAGTGCTCCTTGGCTTTCTGGATGGTAACAACTTGATGTGCAGTGTTGGATATGTAGCTGATCTAGAGCCTGTTTAAACACACGCGACATGAAATTCATACCTTGATCTGATTGAAAAATTTGCGGAAGGCGAAACAGTGAGAAAAACTTGAGAAGTGATTTCACAATCACTGATGCAGTAATTTTCCGCAAAGGAATTGCCTCCGGAAAACGCGTAGATGTACACATTATTGTAATTAAGTACTGATTACCGGACTTCGTACGAGGCAAGGGACCGACACAGTCAATCATCACACGCTCAAATGGTTCACCAATGGCTGGGATTGGATATAACGGAGCAGGTGGAATATTTTGATTCGGTTTTCCAATCTTTTGACACACATGACAGCTTTGGCAATAACTCGCTACATCTTTTTTTAAACCAGGCCAGAAAAAATGTTGGAGCACACGATCATATGTTTTGTTTACTCCCAAATGACCGGAAAACGGACCGTCATGCACAAGTCTCAAGATTTCAGGACGATATGAGGAGGGAACTACTACCTGCTTAACAATTTGCCATTCATCAGCAGCAGATGCATTCGATGGTCTCCACTTCCTCATCAACACCCCATCTTCAACAAAGTATCCTTGCGATACACATTCAAGTTGCTCAACAGGAACAACAATTTCCACTCACCTTCTGACTTATCAAAGCTTATATCTTTCAGTCTCTGTGACATAGCGCGAGTAACAGCGCACGAAGGAAATACCTCTGGATATTTCTGAGCTAATTCATCAGGAGTATGACAGGAAAGAGGAACATTAGTTACCTCAGGGCTAGCAAAAACTTTTCCTCCCGCCAAGTCATTCCCCAAAATAAATGTGACATCTCGAACAGGAAGACACGGTCGCACTCCAACAACAACGTGGCCAGTAACAAGGGAGGTCTCAATTTCAATTTTGTGCAAAGGCACATTCATAAAGCGCATCTCTAATCCCTGTACTAAGACACTTGAACCAATAGAGCTCTCATCAGACAACAGTAATATTCCTTCTAGGATAAAACTCTGAGCAGCTCCTGTGTCACGGAGTACCCTGACTGGTTTTCGCGAGTTTGCATTACCAACCAAAGATACAAATCCGTCCATTATGAATGGCACATTCCCCTGTTCTCCACACATGTCAGCTTGAGAAGCTAACAACTCCAGTCCTTTCTGTGATGAGGACGACATCAATAAACCTACCGGTTTAGGGACACTATTTTTCTTTTTGAGTGCATTGCACTCTGCAATAATGTGTCCATGTTTCTTACAATAAAAACAAACAGGTGAGGACAGAGACTTGACAGAATTCTCCGCCACTTTATCACCAGACGAAGCGTGATCCGGTTACTACCGGATAGAAAATTTTGTGCAGTACCAAACACGTTCTTATGTGTAAGAACATATTCGTCGGCTAGAGGAGCAGCGGCAGAACATTTAAGAACTTTTTGCTCATTCCGATAGGTTGCACCACGTTCTGGTAAGCAGTTTTTAAATTCTTCTAAGAGAATCAGTTCACAGAGCACTTCATAAGTTTTCACTTTCATAGAAGCACACCACCAATCAAACATTGATTCTTTCTCACGAATGAATTCAACATAGGTCTCATCAGTTTTTCGATGATTACGAAACTTCTGACGATAAGCCTCAGGAACAAGTTCATAAATTCTAAGAACAGCAGCCTTTACTTGTTCATAATCAAGAGACTCTTACACTGACAATGAAGAATAAGCTTCCTGGGCTTTCCCCACGAGAACACACTGCAACAACATGGGCCAAAATGTTTTCGGCCACTTAAGATTGATGGCAACACGTTCAAAAAGAGCAAAAAACTTGTCTACCTCTTGTTCTCGAAAAGGAGGAACGATACGAATATTACGACTCACGTCGAAATCAGAAACATCCGCTACACCCTTTTCACGAGCTTTCAACTCGATTTCCTTGAGGCGGCAAGCTTGTTCCATCTCAAGCCGTTTCAACTCAAGTTCATGTCTCTCACGCTCTCTCCGTCTCTCTTTCTCACGCTCCCATTCTTCTCTCTCTCTTAACAAAACTCTATCGTGCTCTTTAGCTTGCAGCTCCAACTTCTTAACTTGCAGCGCAAGATCTTCTGAACTACCCTCAAATGATTAAGGATAGTCTACTAGCTTTTCCTCATCACCAAAGACGCCTTGTTTATGCAACAAATCACGTTTCACCTGTAACAAATCACCTGAAGTTCACATTTTTGGAGAACGTATTACGAAAACTAACCTTGTAATCAAGGTTTATCGAACATCCTGATTATCAGAGGCCGAGGCCGCCCTCGTCACCACGTGAGAGCATCACGAGCCACCCCTGGAGGAGGGGGTAATGTCAGGGAATCACTGCAGTCACAGTTACCTCCATCACCACAGTCACCAGCCCCGACACACACCAGATCCCAATCACCTGATTACTGATCACCCGGACCTGCAGCCACTCATCAGCCTCCTATATCTCTGCACTCCACTCAGTCCCATGCTGTCTGGTCTACCGTTAACCTTGCTGAACATTGCCTGTCTCTAATCCTGATACCTACCTGTGATGTTCCGACACTCCATCGATCCTGCTCTCCTTCATTCCCGTTCGTCTCCTATCTACCTGCAAAAGACAAAGCTTCCGTCATCACAGCTAAGAATCAAGGAACTGTTATCTGTGTTCAATACTCACTTGCCATCTGCTTCCATGATCTGCTCCGCTACTCAGTCAATAAACAAACCTGTTTTATCACTTACCTCTTGTCTCTGGCTTGTCTTGTGACAGTCTGTACCAGTTGCATCTCCATTACAAATGAATCTGTCATTTGAACAACAAAAAGAACTACTGCTTTTACAGATGGAGCATGAGAAATTGAAACAACGTTCTGAACAAGGTAAGGTCGAGTTGGAAAAAGCAAAGTTGGAATTAGAAGCTCTCAAATTAAATTTGATGAATGAGGGTATATTGTCTAACTTTACAGAAGAACAAGGTATGTCCTTTTCACTTGTTTCAAGTTTAAAACTTGTTCTGAAATTTAATGAAGAAGACTTTTTTCACTCTCTTTGAACGTGTGGCAGAATTGAGAAACTGATCAGATGAAAATTGTGTTGCGCTGTTACAGTGTGTTTTAATTAGAAATGCACAAGTTGATTTTTCTAATGAGCGGCAATTTTCTAAGATCAACCCTGTTGATTTGGAACAATTCAGCTTGTCGGTTTCGCAATAACATTTGTTAATTCAAACATGATTGAAATGTAACGTCGAAGGTTAAAGAGAAAAAAGAAAAGAAGCACTAGGCCTACACGAGCCAAACTTCACATCAATTGACTGTGATTTCGCAAAGTTACAAAATAACAAATTCAAGTGTGAGCAAATAAATTGATCAAACAAAGCCACACAAAATCAAGATCGATCTCGGACGAGCCCCCAAATATGTTACGGCCCATAACCTTTTTTTTTTTATGGCTCGTTAAATTAAATACCATTACATAAAGGATACAGGCAGAACATATAAAAGAATCACAACACCTGATGTGAGTTCCAAGTCACCTCCATTTAATTCAACAATGAAATTCAATTCAAACATTCAGAAAATAAAGCATAACAATTCACACAAAACTATTTCTAAACAGAAACTAACGAATAACAACAAAGGAAGTTATCAGTTCACGGGTAGGAAAGCTAAGAAAGCAGAACGCCTAACTACACCTGTTCTCGGAATAAAGTTCTTACCTGACTCCCGAAAAGAAAATAAATCAGGTGAGACTTCCGGACAGCTGCTTCCCCCGCTCAACTCTTGCTAAATAAGCAAACGTGAACTAACAAACAAAAGTACACTACCTGCCTCTGGTTAAGAAATAAAGATCAAACAATAATCATGTATCAAAGATACAAACTTACAAATTAAACCCAAGCATAAAGAAACAAAAGTAACCCCCAAAGCGGCGATGAGAGAGACGCCCACGAGAACAATGGGAAGCGGAGCAAGAGAGCACGCCATTGCTGTCTCAGAGCCTTTTATCCGGAATCCCAGATGATGTCACATGATTCTCACGGAGTAAGAATTCCCCCACAACGCTACCTACGGACTCATAAGACAAATGTCACACAGGCACCCATAACACAATTCTAAGAATGTTAGGATTAGGGTTAGAAGAAAAAAAACATTTTAAAAGTAAACATAGAGGAGTCTGTGTCAGGGAATCACTGCAGTCAGTTACCTCCGTCCCCACAGTCACCAGCCCAGACACACACCAGGTCCCAATCCAGTTAACTAGCCAGAAAACTGACCTCAGTGGAGAAGAACTACGACATCGGCAATCGAGAACTACTTGCCATCAAGTTAGCACTGGAAGAGTGGCGTCACTGGTTGGAGGAAGCTCACCATCCCTTCACCATTATAACCAACCATAAGAACCTCCAATACCTAAGAGATGCAAAAAGACTTAATCCCCGCCAGGCACGCTGGGCACTGTTCTTCACACGGTTCAATTTCATAATGACCTACCGTCCCGGAAACCGCAACTGCAAAGCCGACGCCTTGTCACGCTTGTACTCCCTGGATTCACCTTCAGAACCAGAACCCATCCTCCCTCCAGCCCTTATCGTCAGCCCCATCCAGTGGGATATCTTCGAGAACATCCATGCCGCCACTCTTACCGAACCTGCTCCACTGGGAGGCCCAGAAGGGAAAACATATATCCCCACGTCCCAACGACAGACCCTTCTGGGCTCAGTTCATGATGTACCGGGCTCTGGACACCCAGGCAGCCAACGGACCCTCTCGCTTCTCCAAGCTCGGTACTGGTGGCCCAGTATGACCCGGGATGTCATCAGGTACGTCCGTAGCTGCTCAGTCTGTGCCATGTCGAAGACTCCTCGTTACCTCCCCGTAGGCAAGCTCGTCTCGCTGCCCGTACCACATAGGCCCTGTACCCACATTGGAGTAGACTTTGTTACTGACCTGCCCAACTCTGACGGTAACAACTGTGTCCTGGTAGTCGTGGACTGCTTTTCTAAAGCCTGTAAATTAATACCCCTCAAAGGCCTGCGATCGGCTCTAGAAACAGCAGAATGCCTGTTCAACCACGTCTTCAGGAATTACGGCCTCCCGGAGGAGGTCGTCTCGGATTCACCTCTCACGTATGGAAAGCCTTCTTCTAGCTAATGGGAGTCACAGTGAGCTTGTCCTCCAGTTAGCATTCTCAGACAAATGGCCAGACTGAGCAGAAGATCCAGGAGCTCGGACGTTACCTCCGGGCATACTGCCACGACGATCAGCACTGCTGGAGCCGCTTCCTCCCCTGGGCCGAGTATGCCCAAAACTCCCTCCGACAGAATACCACCGGACTGACTCCATTTCAGTGCATACTCGGCTACCAGCCCCCACTCTTCCCTTGGATGGAAGAGCCCTCGGAGGTTCCAGCTGTGGACTACTGGTTCCGAGCGAGCGAGAGAGTGTGGGACTCAGCTCACATCCACCTCCAACGAGCAGTGCGGAGGCATAAGACCTTTCGCAGATGCCCGGCGTACCTCTACTCCCACATACTAGCCTGGTGAGAAGGTATGGCTGTCCACCTGGGATCTGCGCCTCCGCCTGCCTTGTAAGAAGCGGAGTCCCCGCTACATTGGTCTGTTCCCCATACAGAGGCAGATTAACGAGGTCAACTACCAACTCCAATTCCTACCAAGGTACTGCATTCACCCTACCTTCCACGTTTCCCTCCTTAAACCCTTCTCTCCCTCTGCACCAGGACCCACCGAGCCGGAAGCACCTCCTCCTCCAGAGATCCTAGACCAACCATACATCTATCAGGTCGGAGACATTCTGGATTCGTGGCGACGGGGTGGCCAGCTGGAGTACTTCGTTGACTGGGAGGGATATGGACCGGAGGAAAGATCCTGGGTGGTCCGGGATGATGTGCTAGACCCCACACTACTGGAGAAGTTCCACCTTACTCATCCTGATCGTCAGAGGCCAAGGCCGCCCTCGTCGCCACTTGAGAGCATCACGAGCCACCCCTGGAGGAGGGGGTAATGTCAGGGAATCACTGCAGTCACAGTTACCTCCATCACCACAGTCACCAGCCCCGACACACACCAGATCCCAATCACCTGATTACTGATCACCCGGACCTGCAGCCACTCATCAGCCTCCTATATCTCTGCACTCCACTCAGTCCCATGCTGTCTGGTCTACCGTTAACCTTGCTGAACATTGCCTGTCTCTAATCCTGATACCTACCTGTGATGTTCCGACACTCCATCGATCCTGCTCTCCTTCATTCCCATTTGTCTCCTATCTACCTGCAAAAGACAAAGCTTCGGTCATCACAGCTAAGAATCAAGGAACTGTTATCTGTGTTCAATACTCACTTGCCATCTGCTTCCATGATCTGCTCCGCTACTCAGTCAATAAACAAACCTGTTTTATCACTTACCTCTTGTCTCTGGCTTGTCTTGTGACAGTCTGTACCAGTTGCATCTCCATTACAAATGAATCTGTCATTTGAACAACAAAAAGAACTACTGCTTTTACAGATGGAGCATGAGAAATTGAAACAACGTTCTGAACAAGGTAAGGTCGAGTTGGAAAAAGCAAAGTTGGAATTAGAAGCTCTCAAATTAAATTTGATGAATGAGGGTATATTGTCTAACTTTACAGAAGAACAAGGTATGTCCTTTTCACTTGTTTCAAGTTTAAAACTTGTTCTGAAATTTAATAAAGAAGACTTTTTTCACTCTCTTTGAACGTGTGGCAGAATTGAGAAACTGATCAGATGAAAATCGTGTTGCGCTGTTACAGTGTTTTTTAATTAGAAATTCACAAGTTGATTTTTCTTCATTGTCACTTGTTGATTGTAAAAATTATGACAGTCAAGGCCATAGTTTTAAAAGTTTATGAGTGTGTTCCTGAAGCCTATAGACAGCGTTTTCGAAAAAAGAAGAGGCGCAAACTCTTGAGAAAGCATTTTAATCGTTGGTGCACAGCAGTAGATATTAAAACACTGGATGATTTAAGTCATTTAATGGTTTTAGAACAATTTAAAAACCCAAGTCCCAAGTCGTATTGCGACATACTTTAGTCAGCATAACGTTAAAATGCTGGAGGAAGCAGCTGTGTTAACAGATGATTTCGTATTGACGCACAAAACTGTTTTTCCTGATTGGCATGCTCGGGAAGCACAGTGTGCTACACCTGGAAAGTCTCTGTCTAAAGGCAATCATGTTTTCACAGGGAAGTTTGACCAAAATAAAATATGCATTTACTGTCATGACAGTTCATACAGTTCTTATGACCCCAGTCCAGGTTGTGGAAAATCAAACTGTTGAAAATAAAAAAAACTGATGATCACTTTTATTCTTGTTACGCCCTTTTGTCTTTGTTCAGAATCTTTGTTACACAAGATCTTGTGTCTCTTGTTGAAGAGGTCCCAATTAAGATTTTAAGGGACACTGGAGCAATAGATTCGTTCATCTTGGAATACGTTTTGCCTTTCTCCCCAGTCTCATACGGGTGAGAATGTTTTAATTCGGGTGAAAAGTATTAAATACTCTGTCTGTGCCTCTTCATAAGGTAAGGATTCAGTCTGATTTGATTCAAGGACAGGTTGTAGTGGGAGTACGACCTGCTTTACCAGTGGACGGAATTCATTTGATTCTGGGAAACGGACTAGTAGGTGAACTTGTGTGGGCGGATAGTTCAGTGCTTCCCATTATTAACTCTAATACTAAAACCAACACTGAATCGAATACTTTGTGCCAGGATTCTGTGTGTGTAGTGACTCGTGCAATGAAACGTGAAAATATTGAGTCGTGTGATGAAAAGTCACATACTCAAAAAGACAGCAAATCTAAAATTTGTACTAATGTGTGTCACACTTCTGTGTCGAAGGCACGGATACGAAGATGAGATTCAACAAATAAACAGGCTTCAATAATCCACAGGAAGGTAATCCAGACAGGGCAGGTAGTGACATACGAGGTATAGACATTCAAGACCCAACAACAATGAACAGAAAGGGAGCAACTTAAATACACAGACCAAATCAGGATAATTAACAAGACACAGGTGAACTAACTAAAGTAATCAAGGAGAGACAGAAACTAGGTCAAAGGAACAAAACTAAACAGGAGAACAGGAAACGAAAGAAACACAAGAAAAGTCCATGTTCGTGACAATGCCTGACTTGTCTGCCTTGTCTTTTCCTGTCTTTGCAGAGGAATTGGGAAAGGAACGGTGCAGTGACTCCTCTTTGGATGAACTGTTCCAGTGTTGTTTCTCCAGTTGAAGTGGATAACGTGGCTCGTGGGTATTTTGTTCATGATGGTGTGTTGCTGTGAAAATATATTCCTCACAAAGATGATTTTGTTGGAGATCCTGTTTTCCAAGTAGTTGTTCCTGCTAGGTATAGAAAAATGATGATTAGAATTGCGCATGATCAACTAGGCCACTAGGGAGTGCGTAAAAATTACGATCGCTTGTTGCAATATTTTTTTTGGCCACGCTTAAGATATTAAGCAAGATATTTCTGCTTATATTAAACGTTGTAAGACCTGCCAACTAACCAGAAAACTGAATCAAGTGTTAAAACCTTTTCTTTTGCAACCCATTGAAGCCACTGGTGAACATTGTGAACATCTTATTGTTGATTGTGTAGGGCCACTTCCTCGTTGGAAGTCAGGGAGCACTTATCTGTTCACTGTTATATGCTTAAATATATGCTTCCTTGCAGTGTATCCATTGCGTAGTATTAACTCTCACTCTATTGTGAAAGCTTTGACCCAATTTATGTCTGTCTTTGGAATTCCAAAAATCATTCAAAGCGATCAAGGTTCAAACAATCAATTACTTCTCACCTCTTCCAGCAAGTGTTGAAACAGCTGTGCATTAAGCATAATCAGTCCACCACGTATCATACTCAAAGCCAAGGTGCTTTGGAGTGATTCCATCAGTTGTTAAAGTCAATCCTTCGCACATACTGTGTGCAGCTGGATAGAGACTGTGAAGAGGGTTTACCGGGGATGATGTTAGCAGCACATGAGGTAGTGCAGGAAAGTATGGGTATTAGCCCTAATTACTTGGTTTTTGGCCATAAAGTGTGTGGTTTGTTGTCCATATTTCAGGAGACTGGTAAAATTGCAGAACCTCCTAAAAATTTGGTGTTGTATGTCTTGGGTTTTAAGAACCGACTTTTTTCGGGTTAGGGAGCGAGCTAAGGAAAATCTTTAGAAATATGAGCAAAATGTGAAGTGATTATATGACCGTACGTTTGAGTGTTTTTAAAACAGGCGATCAAGTGCTTGTTTTACAGCCTATTGTATCTTCTCCTTTCGAAGCTAAATTTGATGGTCCTTTTGTAGTACAACATAAATTGAGTGACAAAAATTATGAAGTTATGATGCCATCACAAAGAAAGTCTGTTAAACGTTCTTATGTAAATATATTAAAACCCATTATGAAACTGAAATGAAGTCTGTGGGAGATTCGCCTCCCCATGCCTTTTAGTGGGAAAGCAAGATGGTAGAGTTAAATTTTGTACAGATTTTCGCAAAGTGAATAGTTTAACTAAACCAGATTGCTTTCCTTTGCCTCGCATCGAAGATTGCGTAGACCAGGCCAGGTCTGCCAATTTCATCAGCAAGTTCGACTATTGACAAGTGCCTCTTACCAAGCGAGCGCAAGAAATATCCTCTTTTGTTATTCCGTCAGGGTTGTTTTCCTATCAGGTCATGAGTTTTGGCCTGCAAAATGCTCCTGCAAATTTTCAGCGCCTTATGAACCGAGTAGTGTTGAGTCTCGAGGGTTGCACTTTTAATTTGGATTATTTATTTGTCTTCAGTGACAGCTGGGATTCTCATTTAAAAAGGTTATGTTCAGTGTTGAGACGTTTGTCTGAAGCTCAGCTTACAGTAAACTTAGGAAAATGTGAGTTTGCCAAGGCATCCGTGACATGGTAAAGTAGTGGGGAATGGGGAAGTGCTATAATAGAATAGATCCACGCCTGACCGATGAAAATCCTACTTTTTATTGAAAAAATGTTTTATTGGCTGTAAGTGAAATGCACCAGAATGTCTTTCAACTATCAAAGATGGAACTTTAATTTCTTTACAAATGTTTTGGAATGGGATATTTGTCTGATTTGAACATATAAATATCCTAGTCTGCCTAACTGTAAAAACTGCATCACTACATTTTACAGACATTACAGGTCAAAGCCATCTGATGTTCCATTTATCTAAATAAACAGGCCTAACATACTGCATATGGCTTTTAAATCACTGCTTATAAAAATTCAGTGTTGTCATATTTCGAATACCTCAACTGAATTGAGGTCATTTGTTTTATAATTTTATTACTGACTGTGTACTTGTCTTTTTTTGCAAATTCAATTCAGTTTGAAATCAAATTTGAAATCAAGCTTCCTTGTGCTGTAAGCTTTTGCAACAAAGTTACCCTATTTTAAAGACACAAATACACAGAATGAGCAAATGTTTAAGATTGAGATTTTTGTAATGGTAATTGATCAATATTTATATGAATATAAATAAAAGCCTATATTAAAATCTGTTCATCATATAACGCGAATGTGTCTTTTTAGAAGACTTGGATTAAACCAATTTTAAAGCTTGAAATAATGATTGCCTTGAAAAAATGGATGGACAAAAACATTTTAAAATATTAAAATATCTATATGGCAGTATACATTATGTGTTAGTTTTGCCAATGGTATTGAAAATTAGTCGCCATGAAATCAAAAATAACCCTACTCACGTTTTAGTGCACATTACTAGTCTTGTGGTGAACAATTGAACCGTGCAAGTCAATACACTGGAAAAAAAAATTGTCTGCCGTCGTAATCTTTAATCAAAGACTGAAAATTTGCTTCCGCTCTGGAATGGCGTTCTGGCTCTGATGACGTCAGTTTGATGGCTTCGGGAGAATCCTCTTGTTAATTCATGACGTAAGGACTGCTGTTTCCGGGTCCAAGCCTCTACTCATTTCACTTGAGAATACTATCTCAACTATTACTCATTAG
>NW_015544237.1:371675-381873 GCF_001515605.1 Sinocyclocheilus anshuiensis
GATTTCAGTATGGAGATAAAGGTTAGGGTTATAATTTTTCAGTATTACATGACATCATGGGTGTATATTAGCACAGTTTGTTGTTTTCTTGGGGCGTCTGGCAGAGTGTTAGGACCTAGAAGTGGTAAAGCGTGATGTCATACGTAACAAGCAGATATTCTTAACCACTCCTATCCAACCTTGAATCTGCTGTGAGCAAGAGGTGGAGAGGAGGTGCACCACAATAAAACCCCGCCCTTTATTCAATATTCCATTTCACTTGGAAATACATCACAACACTGAAGTCAGTTTCAGCTTCCGGTTCACGTGTACTTTGATATTGATATTTTTCAAGGTATTGAAGTTAGAAATTCCTGTATCATGACCACTAATTCACGTACTTTGTCCATAAGATAAAAGTGGGATTTGTTCAAAGTAGCTATTATCCACATAGATCTTTGATATGAATTAATATTTCTTGGTAATTCATTAAATATCGCCGGCTAAAAAGTAACTAGTAACTACTACTCTGAGTATTTTCTGAGAGGAGTACTTTGTACTTTTACTTAAGTACTGTTTTGACACCAGTACTTTTACTTGAAATTGAGTATTATTTCAGCAATGTAACAGTACTTGTACTTAAGTACAAATTTCCAGTACTCTTCCACCACTGGATACTACCGTTTTTTTTTGGTCGTAATTTTTCAACTGTAGTTGCACCACTTACAGACCTGTTGAAGGGCAAGGTAAAGTTTATTTGGTCTCCTAGCTGTGAAGAGGCTTTCGAAAATGTTAAGTCCCTGCTGTGTTCAGAGCCTGTGCTCCTGGCTCCGCGTTTTGATAAGTCGTTTAGATTGCATGTTGAGACAATAAGAAAGAGTCAATTTTCCAACTAAAGTCAGTTCATTGATGATTCAGTGATGTCATCATCCAGTTCAGCTCTCTTCCAATAGTGTCTGTGCAATCAGTCAAGCGTCCCCAACTAAGTAAGCCAAAGGCGACAGTGGCAAGAAACCAAAACTCCATCGGTGACAGAAAAATCTAGGGCTGCATGATAAATTGCATTCCATTATCATGAGCATCTCATCAGTAAAGCCGGTTCTGTGATTAATACGGCATTTAATAAACAGAGCCGTAGTTCACTGACAAGCTACGCAATATCGCATTCATTATCACAGGTGAGTCATCTGAATTAAATGTCGCTCCATCTGAAAGCATGTGATGGAGATTTACTACTAATCACAGAACCGGCTTTACTGACGAGATGCGCATGACAATCGCATGTGATTTATCGTGCAGCCCTAGAAAAAACCTTAGGCGGAGATGGGGGTGCAGTTTTCCACTGGCCAGACGAAACCAGCATGGTGTGGTTTAATTCCAGGCTGCAACACAGGTCAGATTGTGGTGCTGTTCCACCATCTGTTCTGGATACAGACTGGATCCGTATGGCTACGGTGACCTCGGAATAAGAATAAAAGAGACTAATATTTGCGTAGATGCCATTCTTCTTACGATGTAGCGAGTACATCGGGTGTTATGGGAAGTGTTCCCGGTTCCGGTTGACCTAATTAATGAAGCCTAAGAATCCTTTAACGAATTTGAATTATAAAAATGCGATAGTGTATTATGTGTATGCCAGGATAAAGAGATGGGTCTTTAATCTAGATTTAAACTGACAGAGTATGTCTACCTCCCGAACAACGCTAGGTAGATTGTTCCAGAGTTTGGGTGCTAAATAGGAAAAGGATCTGCTGTCCGCAGTTGATTTTGAAATTCTAGGCATTATCAAATGGCCAGAGATTTGAGATTGCAGTGGACGTGAAGGACAATAATGCAATATCAGCTCGCTCAAGTATTGAGGACCTAAACCATTCAGGGCTTTACAAGCAATTAGCAAGATTTTAAAATGTATTCAATGTTCAATAGAGAGCCAGTGCAGAGTTGACAGAACCGGGCTAATATGGTCGTACTTCCTGGTTTTAGTAAGAACTCTAGCTGCTGCATTTTGGACCAGCTGGGGATTGTTTATTAAGTGCGCAGAGCAACCACCCAATAAAGCATTACAATAATCTAACCTTGAGGTCATGAATGCATGAATTAACATTTCTGCATTTGACATTGAGCATAGGTCGTAATTTAGATATATTTTTAAGATGGAAAAATTCAGTTTTACAAATGCTAGAAACATGGTTTTCAAAGGAAAGATTGCTATCAAATTTCACACCTAGGTTCTTAACTGATGATGAATAATTAACAGAGCAGCCATCAAGTGTTAGACAGTGTTTTAGGTTATTACATGCAAAGGTTTTTGGTCCAATAATTAAAACCTCTGTTTTTTTAGAATTTAGCAGTAGGAAATTGCTAGTCATCCAGTTTTTTTATGATTTTTTTAAAATGCCAACTATGCAATCTGTTAGTTTTGCGAATTTGTATGTTTCGTCATTCGACCACTAATACAGTTTACTTGAAGGAGCGAATGAAAACGAGTGATTGAAATTATGTATAAACCCCAATTAAACAATTTAAAGGGGTCATATGATGTTGCTAAAAAGAACATTAGTTTGTGTATTTGGTGTAATGAAATGCGTTTATGCGGTTTAAGGTAAAAAAAACACATTATTTTCCACATACTGTATGCATTCTGTTAGTTTTGCGAATTAGTATGTTCCATCGGGTCACAAAGAAATATAGAGCTGAGTATCATCAGCATAACAGTGAAAGCTAACACCATGTTTCTTGATGATATCTCCCACGGGTAACATGTATGAAAAGTGTGAAAAGCAATGGTCCTAGTACTGAGCCTTGTGGTACTCCATACTGTACTGCTACGAATTGATAATGGTTAGATAAGTAAGATTTGAACCATGACAACGCAAATCCACTAATGGGATGGAACTAATTCTCTAGGATCAAGTTGTGTATTTTTAATGAGTGGCTTAATAACAGCCAATTTGAAGGTTTTGGGGACATAACCTACTGACATTGACGAATTTAAAATATTTAGAAGAGGATCTATGACTTCTGGAAGCACCTCTTTTAGTAGCTTGGAGTGCGTCTTTTTTCGCGTCTGTTGAGATTACGCAGTGCGCATATTGGCAGCCGCTTCTCTTCGTCTATTTTTGTTGTAAAGTCGCTTGGTTCGTCTACTTTTTGTTTTTTGTGAACATTTTCATCTTCACTCATCGATCTCCGGATTGGAACTATAATCAAAGTTTTTGAACTGTCCTCTCTTGGATGGTAATTTGTCACACGCCTCATACCCCCCGCTAGCCCTCTGCCCAGATCGATGGTTTGTTGGACAGTATCGGTGAGTGAGTCTCCACTTTCTCATTGATTCGCCATGCTTGGTATTGTTTATCGTTTGTCTCGGGTTTGGCTAACGTGGTGCTACGCAGCCATACTTCACAGCCCTTCGCAAGCACTCAGAACTAAATCTGTGTGTTCGTTCTGGGCACTGCAGATGACCTTCTTGCAGTGCTCTGCCCTGTGTAACACTGTCTGGCCTGGCTAACGTGGATCAGTGTTGTGTGTTCTGTGTACTATAGTGGTAAGTGTTCTGTTTCTAGTCATGTATGGAATATCTTTTTCAAATAAACCCTGTTGGGCCGTGAGACCAATGGCCCTTTGTGTTTGTTTGCTAAACGTGCTCTTTTCTATTTGGAACTTTGCTATACATCGGTGCAGTTGCATCATTTGAATTGTTTCTCCCGATTGGATCCCGCTACATATGGACTGTGTAAAATTTTTGGAATTGTTCGTCGGCTTTATTCATTGCTCACTAAAATGACTCCTGAACATTAGCTGCTCTTTGCCTGCTTCCATCCCCTCTATCTGGTCTCACAAATTAAGCACATGGAAGTCGTCTTCTACGTATATACATCGCAGAGTTTGTTTATCGTCTCTAAGACCACTTGAAAAGACTAGATATGACTCTGTGCTTAACAAGAGGGCAATGTGGTAATTTTGCCTTACTCAACTCTTGGTCATTAACTGGGAAAGGAACATTTCTCCGGGACCTCATTACTGACAATAAATGTGATTTGCTGATGCTCACAGAAACCTGGCAAGCATCTAATGACTTTGTTGAACTAAATTTGCTTTCTCCTCCTGGTTTCAGTACTTTGACTATGCCCCGAATTGGAGGCAGGGTTGGGGGCCTGGCGGTGGTCTATCACCAGAGTCTTCAAATTGAGCTGTCTGCTTTCCATGAGGTGACATCATTTGAATATTTGGCATTTAAAATCATTAGTGACTCTCCTCTGCTTATAACTGTGGTTACAGTGGTTGTGTGTTCACTGCTGTTTGTGTGCACTTTGGATGGGATAAATGCAGAGCACTAATTCCGAGTATGGGTAACCATACTTGGCCACATGTCACGTCACTTATAATACTGGTCTACTGTCCTCCTAAAATGAACATGCAGTTCCTATCAGATTTGTGTGAATTTCTGACAATGAAATTTCAGGGATTTCAATATTCACGTTAATACTGATATCGTTCATGCTCGTGAGTTCATGTCTGTCCTGGACTGTTTTAATCTGCAGCAACATATTGATTTTCCAACTCATGTACATGGTCATTCACTGGATTTGGTATGCCTTAAAAGGCTCTGACATTGGTATATTAGATCATAAACTGATTGAATTTTCTTGTAATTTTTCCAAAGCCTGTTGTGAAATCCTTGATTTATTATCGCGCATGGAAGTTGGTTGATCCTCTGTCATTTTCTGCTGCACTCAGTGATTCCCCCCTCTCTGCCTGCTGCTGTCTTTCCAGTGCTGAAGTCATTCTTAATGTCTATGATGAAAGTATTTCTACTATTTTGAATCATTTTGCTCCCTTAAAATCCAGACATGTCCCATCCTTGCAGACTTCTCCTTGGTTCAGCACTGAGCTTAAGGGCAATGAAAACCCAGGGCCGCCGGCTCGAAAGGCTTTGTAAGAAAACTGGCCTTATTGTTCACTCCTCGGCATATACTGAACACATTAAGCAGTACAGGAATGCTCTTAATGCAGCTCGATCATCTTACTTCTCTACTTTCATTAATAAGTCCAAAAAGAGGCCTAGAACATTATATACTATGATTAAAAAAATAACTCAGCCTCCCGTACAGTCTCTAGAGGGTTCTGATCAAATGTGTGATGCTTTCTTGAACTTCTTTCAAAGTAAAACATTTCATACCTGTCAACCCCCTACTTCTGTTTCCTCTCACTGAACCTCTCTCTTCATGCCGTGCTCACAGCTTCTCTAGTTTTGACTCTGTTGTCCCCACAGTGGTTGATGAGATAATCAGGCTGTCTAATTCCTCTACTAGTCTTCTTGATCCTGCACCTACCTCTTTACTGAAGATTTGCTTGCCTGCTTTATCACTACCCATCACTCACTTCATTAATGTCAATGTCATCTGGAACTGTACCATCAAAGCTTAAGATTGCTGCTGTCACTCCAGTTCTTAAAAAGCATGGTCTCGAACCTTCTTCCCTAAGTAGCTATAGGCCTATTTCGAACTTATCTTTTCACTCTAAGATATTAGAAAAAGTTGTTGCCTCCCAGTTACTCTTCTTGACCCTGCACCTACCTCTTTACTCTCATGGCTTTCAGCAATCGGAATTACTGGCACAGCCTTTGGTTTTCAATGGTTTTCCTCCTATTTGACTGGGAGGCAACAATTTGTCATATATCAGAAACACAAATCATTTACCAAATGCATCAGTTCTGGTGTACCTCAAGGTTCTGTTCTGGGGCCTCTTCTTTTTACAATTTATATGCTACCAATTGGACAAATAATCAAACGCTAGTTATACTGATGACATTCAGATTTATTTTAGCACACCTTCTACCTCAGTCAAGCACAAGACATCCATCAAGCATTTTTTTCCAGCTGCGCTCAATTCTCCAGGCTGCTCTCTTTAAGCCAAGAGTGTGCTTGTTACACCACGGTGTCGGACTGTTTTCCTTAATCTTCTTTAAGATTATTTACAAAGCAGTCTTTTGTGGTAGAAGTGATGGTGCTACCATATTTGTAACAAGGAGTTGAATTTGCAGCTTTAGCTATATGGAGTATACACAAGACTAGATAAAGATGTCAGCTTCTTTTCAAAAAAGTTTAATTCAAATCAGCGTCACTATTCTGTTGTTGAGAAGGAAGCATTGGCCCTTATTTGGGCACTACAGCATTTTGCTGTGTATCTAAATTCAAGTGCCCCTATTGTGATATACACTGATCATAATCCATTGATTTTCTTGAATTCTTTGCAATGTCCGAACTAGCGGTTGATTCAGCGGTCCCTGTTTCTGCAGTCGTTCTGCCTGGATATCTGACATGTTCGGGGTTCGGAAAATGTGGTAGCTGATGCACCACTGTCTCACACTCTGTATGCATAATGTAGCTAGGTTTTTGGGTTAATTTGGATGTTTTCTTCCTTTGGAGATTTTTAGGAGCTGTCTTTGGTTTTGACTCGGGTATATCATTTTACAGATTTGTTTTGATGTTTTGTTACAGGGATCTTTATGGGAGTCCCTGTCTTATGGGGTATGACGACCCCCGTTGTTTGTTTGGGGAAGTGCAGTTGAGCCCAAAAATTACATCCATTGTCAGCCGATTGAAAACACCTGTTTTGACTCAGACGCTCCTTTTAAAAGAGGCTTCCGTTTGAGCCAGAGGGCTTCAGTTTTGAACATTTTGGTTTTGTGTTTTTTTTGGGGTACTTCTGCATTCTCACTCCAACTCTACCATACACTACATTACATTACATCCATGCACTTTACATTACACATTGATATTACTAATGTTTTCTAAAGACATAGTTGTTTTCTTTATTTTTCGTATGTGACTACTCTTTAAATAACGTTTTATTTTGAGCCAACAATTTGTAATTCGCGTGTGTCCTCTGTTTTATTGCTTCCCTTGAGCGAGGGGTCGTAACAGTGTGTGTTTGTGTGTGGGTTACATACTTGGCTACATGTCACATTACTTTCACTGTTGTACAGGATGAAATTACAATGATTTTTTGCCAATTTTTGATGTTTTCCTGTATATAATTCATATACTTCTAACTGTATTATACGTTTGTTAATGTTGCTAGCTATTTTTTCTCTTTATATATCTCTTGTGTTAATTATATTCTTCATATGTTTTATATTTTATGCATTATATTTTTTTCTTTCTAATTTATATATGCAATTATAACACGTGTGTGTGTGTGTGTGTGTGTGTGTGTATAATCAAAGGTCTCGCTAATTATTTACAATAAACTCACATGCCAGTGATCTGAAGAAACGCAGACAGAATGAGGGTTCTTAAAACTGTTTTCTTAAAAAAGAAAAAGCAAAACAACATTCACAATAAAGGTCAAAGGTCACATCAATATAAATTAGCACAGCAAACACATAAAAACTTAAATATAGCTTTATAATCTCTGTTCTCTGGATAAATGCAGACGTTCATACTGCAGTGAAGCTCGGCTGCTCCGCGGTTACTGCAGTGAATAAGAGCACAAGCTACAGCTTCCTCTTACATCACTTCCTCTAATGCCACTAAAACTCTTCTAGCAGGTTCATATTCCTCGCCAATAAAATTAAGACTAACGAATGTGCCGTAAATCCTACAGTCACAAGCATTTTCTCTGTAACGGTGATTTTAAACACAGATCACAGACTTTCACTCCAGGAGAAGAAACTCAGACAAATACAAAAACTCAAGAAACACGGATCAGAAGAGCAAACGAGAGCGAGACGCTTCCCGACACAACAGAGAAGCCGAGCGGATGAAGCGCAGCAGATCACATTTCACACCGAACCAACAGAACGACATGTTTGATTACAGAAAATCAAGTCTTCTTCATCGAGATTTTTGATAACACTTTACAGTGAGCTTTCATTTGTTAACATGAACAATGAAAAATACTTCTACAGCATTTATTAATTGTTAAGTAATGCAAATATGAACATTTACTAATACATTATTAAAATCCAAAGTTGTATCTATTAATATTAGTTAATGCACTGTTAGCATGCAAATGCATTTTAAAAATTGAATTTTTATTAACCAACATTAACAAAGATGAATAAATGCTGTAAAATATATATTGCTAATTAACAGTTAATTTTAGCTAATGCATTAACAAATGAAATCTTACTGTAAAGTGTTTTAAAGTGTATATATATATATATATATATATATATATATATAGCAAAACAATAATGAAAATTATCATTGGTATCATCACAAATGATTGTTGTAAATTAAATATTGTAACTTTGTAACTTTTAGCTCTGTTGGTATTAAAACTGTACTGTGAAATGTACAGGAAGTCAGCTGGATTGAATGCATCTAGTTCCTTCATAGTTTTATATTATATCCTGGACTCCTACTGCATATAGAAAAAATAAATCATCATCAGACAGGACTGAAAACAGCATAAAATAAAATCTACAAATTCAACCTTGATGTGTGCATTTAATGAGACAATTTAGCCATCATTCACTCTCCTCATGTCTTCTGATGTTTTGAAAATGAATAATTTGATAAATGAATAAATGTAAATGTATTTTGAAGAATGTTGGGAGACAAACAACTCTGGACCCGCTGACTTTCAATATATGAACAGAAAACACCGAGACATTTCTCAGAATCTCTTTGTGTGTGTCCTGACAGCAGCACATGGACGTCAGCCAATCAGAGCATCACAGGAAGTCATGATTCTCCAGGAGAAAGCCTTTAAAATGACTGAATAAAATAAAACGTTTAAATTACTGAATAAAACATGTTTGTGTTTGTAGCTCGACAGCAGCACTGCTCTCTCTCACACACACAAACACGGTTCAGAGGAACTAACTAGTCCTAATCGGACTAGTTTACTGAGTAACTGTCCTGTCCAGAATAGAGACGATGGATCTGCTGGTCGGGAAACATCTCACACTAACATGAAGGAGCTCAGAGCGTCACTCCAGTGCAGAATTATCTCAAACTCCCATGATGCCTTCCGGCGTTTACAACCGGATCTTCATCTTTGAGTTCCATGAAATCAAACAAACAGAAATAAACGAGGTAAATCCAGACGCCACACTAGATCCTATGAAATCATCCGAGGCGGGGGCGGGTGTCAGTTTGCTCGGCATTGTGGGATACAGAAGCAGTTTTGGTGAAAGGGTCACGCGTTCCCATAATGCACAGCTGCGTCTGCAGTCAACGTACCAGCAGAAGTGCTTGGACTGTGTGTCGCATTTCCTCCTCAAGCAGCGTGAAGACGACGATGAGACGCGACGTTACGAGACGAGACGAGCGGAGTGTGTGTGTGTGTGTGTGTGTGATGTGTGTTCAGCACTCCAGCGGCAGCAGGAAGCAGCGTCTGCAGTCGACAGCTTTAGGACTGGGCGGCTGGACTCTCTTCCTCCTCAACTCCTCTCGGCCCAG
The DNA here is from genome assembly GCF_001515605.1 of Sinocyclocheilus anshuiensis. Classification (NCBI taxonomy): domain Eukaryota; kingdom Metazoa; phylum Chordata; class Actinopteri; order Cypriniformes; family Cyprinidae; genus Sinocyclocheilus; species Sinocyclocheilus anshuiensis. The sequence continues at coordinate 381,071 of NW_015544237.1, forward strand.
AGAACTGCTCAAGCGCACATACGCCGCCTTATAACGCTTATCAAAGGAAGCTGCGGATGACACACACACAGATGAAACATTGTTCATTTACTTTTTTAAATATTATTTGAAATTCTCTTCAACTTAAAGGTCCCATGACATGCTGCTTTTTAGATGCTTTTATATAGGCCTAAGTGGTCCCTAGTTAGTTCACCCAAAAATGAACATTTGCTGTTAATTGTTGTGAGGTACTCACCTTCATATTTCTTCATTAAATAACTTATAAAGTAATTTGAAAACCTTGTGTGAGACCTAATTTCACAAACAGCGTGAGTGGATCACCGCACGCTCTCTCTCTCTTTCTCTCTCAAAATACGCAAACGGCTTCAAATCACCACATCGCTTCTGTCTATAAGCTGCACGCTGCACAGTTGACACAGGAATTGTCACTTGCACAATCGAGGCAGTGTCACATCGTCACTAAAGTTTATAAATTGCATTACTTTTTCATTCTTGCCAGTGTTTAAACCATTCAGCGCTCGCGTGCTCTCCTGGAGACTGAGCACTCATGCATACTCGCAGCGCACACACATAATGCCAGGTTCACATTACTCCGTTGGCAATGCGTATGTGGTGCGTATTTTTTCCGCGATCATGTTAACGGATTAAGATATAGCTTTTTGGCTAGGTTTAAAGGAAAAGAGCACTTTTAGATACTTTTTTATAAACAAGGCAATAATAGATGGCACTCGTGGAGGAAGGAAAACAAAGTTCTTTATGAACCGCAGGATTGCTTGTAATAAAGATTTAAATGCAAAAGGAAA
>NW_015544237.1:382241-388431 GCF_001515605.1 Sinocyclocheilus anshuiensis
TTAGCAAATGGCTGCAATATAACAGAGTGAAAAATTTAAGGGGGTCTGAATACTTTCCGTACCCACTGTAAATCTAAGTAAATGCAAAAGTAAAAAGCATTGAATAATGTGTTGCTTATTTATTGTGTTTAAACATGTCTGTGAGTCTGTGAGTATCACTATAAATAGGTATAAATGAAAAAAAGAAGGCTTTAAAAAGATCAGTATCGGCAGATACTGCTTTCTGTGATCGGCGATCGGCCTCAAAAATCCTGATCGGAGCACCCCTAATTATTACCTGTAATCCAGAGCCTCAAGCAAACGGTCCGGAGTGATGTTCGGTTCACAAACAATAGTTTGTGAACTAGCTGAACCAGCTCATCAAATCGGACTGAAGTGTCTGAAACAGTTCATGTCTCGAGCAGCACAGATCTACAAGTTACTCAATCAAAACTCACTTTCAGACGCATGACAGTCACTCCAACTGGAAATGAGTCAAAATAGCAGCATATCTGATTCAGCGCTCCAGTTCCTCCAACAGTCACTGAACTGAGGAAACGGTTCGACTCGGACCGAAGACCAATGAGCCGCTGATCTGCACACGCGTGAACCCAGCACTCGAATGAAGGGCCAAATTAAAGTTTTTATGGTTTCTCATTATGTAAAAAGATGAACTGAAGAAGACAAGTTTATTCACTTTATATGCTTTAGACATGTAAAATATCCACGATTCACATCATTATTGGATGCTTTAATAATATAATTGTGGAGGTACGGTTTCTAAGTCACAATTTCTTGCTACTGGGGTTCCTCAGGGCTCAGTGCTAGGACCACTGCTCTTCTCCATCTACATGTCATCAGTAGGATCTGTCATTCAAAAGCATGGCTTTTCCTAGCACTGCTATGCTGATGACACTCAACTCTACTTCTCAATCCATCCAGATGATCCAACGGTAGCTGGTCGCATTGCAGCCTGTCTGACAGATATTTCTGGCTGGATGAAGGACCATAACCTTCAACTCAACCTTGCTAAGACAGAACTGCTCGTGGTCTCAGCCAACCCAGCACTTCATCACAACTTCTCTATACAGTTAGGCTCATCAACCATAACTCCTTCCAGGACAGCCAGGAACCTTGGCGTTGTGATTGATGATCGGTTAAACTTCACAGACCATAATGCTACAACAACCCGGTCCTGCAGATTTGCCTTATACAACATTAGGAAGATTAGACCCTTCCTAACAGAGCAGACCGCACAACTCCTTGTCCAAGCTCTTGTTCTCTCCAGACTGGACTATTGTAATGCTCTCTTGGCAGGCCTTCCGGCATGTACTATCAAGCCTCTGCAACTGATCCAGAATGCAGCAGTGAGAGTGGTCTTCAACGAGCCGAAGAAAACCCACGTCACACCTCTCTTCATCAGTTTGCACTGGCTGCCAATAGCTGCTCGCATCAAATTCAAGGTACTGTTACAAGACAACCACTGGCTCTCCACCAGTATACCTAAACTCACTAGTTCAGACTTATGCGCCCTCCAGAAGCTTGTGTTCTGCAAGTGAACGACGCCTCATGGTTCCGTCCCAAAGAATCACTCTCTCTGACATTTTCCTGGACTGTTCCCAGCTGGTGGAACGACCTGCCTATCTCAATTCGAGCAGCTGAGTCTTTAGCCATTTTCAAAAAAAAGTCTAAAGAGACATCTTTTTCGCCAGCACCTGACCAATTAATACTAGCACTTACCTATTCTATTCTATTCGTTTTTGTTTTTTTTCCAAATTATACACATATATATATATATATATATATATATATATATATACACATACAGGTAAACGAACTGGTGAATTGAACCTGTTCATTCAATTGAACTGTCCGAAAGAATCAGTTCATAGAAAAGAATCAGATTTCCGCGTTTGCCTGAGGCTCTGGATTACAGTAATAATGTTGTAAATAATGTTCAGTTTCTTGCACAGACCGATTGTTTTGTTTCATAAGACCTCAATATATCATCAGGAGCCACAGGGATTAATTTTGTCACCTGTATGTGTGTTTTTGACTCTCAAAGTGCCGGTAGCCATTGACCTGCATTTTATGAATCACCGAAGTCCACGGTTTCAGCTAAAAATCTTCTTTACTGTTCTACTGAAGAAAAAAGTCAGCTACCCCTATTGAAAAAAACAGCATATGCTGGTTAGGTATGTTTTGAAGCATGGTATAACCAGCTTAAACCAGCTACCATGCTTTAAAACATACCTAACCAGCATATGTTGTTTTTTTTCAACAGGGACATCTTGGATGGTGTGAGTTTGAGTAAATTAACAGCAAATGTTGATTTTTGGGTGAAATATCCCTTTAAGTTGGAGTACTAAACCTACTAAAACAGACATAAAAATAGATGTAAAAATAAAAACTGCTCGGGTTCTGCTCGTTTATTGGAGTTTGCTGGTTCTGCGTGACTCACCGACGTGATCTTTGCCCATGGCGGCCACCGTGAGGAAGAGCATCTCTCTGTACAGACTCCTGCAGATCCACACAAACACACGTCAGAGTCGCGTTCAGACTCACCTGAGCATCACCTGAGCTCTCACCACTCCTCACCTCTGTATCCGTGGAGTGCCGGGCTGCTTAGCAACCGTATCCAGGAAGAGCATGATGGCCTTGTGTACTTCGTTCAGACCGATCCAGCGTAGCACTTCCTCCAGGAAGCTGAGGTTGAAGGGATGGTTGTGATGCCGCCAGCTGTAGCTGCGCATGGGGACGCCACCTACAGGACAGGAGGGGAATCACATTAAATAACGGGAATCTACAGATTATTAATATTGTAATACTGTAGGAGAGTACATATACTCGCCAGTGCTGATTTTTACTTGCATTTGCGCTTGATGAGTGTTACTCTCATAATGCATTGGTGTCTGTTTTGACCCAGAAGAGATACATAAAAAATTCTAAAAAATGCAGTTATTAGTGAGGGAGCGATGCTTTGCGAATGCTTTAAGACCCTCAAAATACACATAATTTTAATTTTAATTTTTTATTTATTTTTTACAATTTTTTTAAAGATATATAACTATTTAAATAAATGCGACATGTTTCATGTAAAATATATTTAGTCTTTTGTTGATGAACATGAATATGTATGTCTACTGATGAACCATTGCAGCAAGAAAAACTGATCACTTTTTTTTTTCTGAAAGTGAATGCTTATGCAAGTAAAATTAATTTATTTTGTTTGAAAACATTTCAGAGTGTTGTTTTGATAGAAATTATGTCGTTTTCATACATTTGGACTGTATTTGAGCAATCAAGAGTTATAAATTCATTCCAATGGGCTAAATACTGGTAATTCTCAGATTATATGTTTTTTTAAATTTTATACAATGATATATTCAAATAAAATTTCTCAACAATATTACTATATGTATATAGTAATGTATACCCCCAGTATTGGGGGTAATGCATTACAAGTACCGCAAGTTACATAATCAGATTACTTTTTCAAGTAATTAGTAAAGTAACTTTTAAATTTACAACAAAACATCTGGTTGACTTTTTCAGGTAAGAAATGCCAGATCCTTCCCATGTATTGACTGACAGCTCTCCTGTCTTCATGCTGAGAGAAATCAGGAGTGAGTGCAGAGACAGAGGCTCTTCCTTCAGCTTCAGGGCCTTTACAGTCGCCAAAAATACAACTTTTGGGTTTATGTTATTAAAAAACAAATAAACAAGCCCAGCCCAGATGACAAAAAATATTGCAGAAGTCATGTAATGCATTATTTTCCATAAAAAGTAACTAAGTAACGCAGCTAGTTACTTTTGTATGGAATAACGCAATATTGAAATACATTACTTTTAAAAGTAACTTTCCTCAACACTGGTTATATAGTATTTATTTTGCATCATGGCAACATTCAAAACTTTGACATGTTTTCACATTCACTCATTAACGAGAAGTTGCTGATCAGTGTGGTTTTAGTTGAAAAATATTAAGTTTTGTGAAAACAGTAAAGAGATTTTGAATGTATTATGAGTGTTGATGTTAGGCTTTGTGTGTGTGTTTGTGTGTGTCTTACTGTGAATCCTCCAGAGCATGTAGAGCGCCGGCCACTGCTCTGTATCTGGGGTCAGTGTGTCCCACAGCAGCCTCACGTGCACCGCCGTGCCCTCTGACCCCTGACACACAAACACACCGTCAGCTGAGCTCCTCTGTGAGTGAGAGTGAGTGTGTATGGTTAGGGTTAGTGATGTATGTCGATATGTGTGTGCGTGCGTGCGTGCGTGCGTGCGTGTGTGTGTGTGTGTGTGTATGTGAGTGTATATGGTTAGGGTTGGGATGTTTGTCGATATATGTGTGTGTGTGTGTGTGTGTGTGTGAGAGTGAGTGAGACCTGTGTGAGGCGTGTTGTCAGTGGTGACGTCCGCAGCAGCTGCAGCAGGTTACTGGGCAGGCCGAGGCGAGTGAAGTACCACACCAGATTCCAGAAGAGGATGGAGTGACTGTCCAGCAGCTGGACCTGAGAGAGAACAGCCTCACCCTCGTTCTCCAGCAGACTCTCCATCTCCTTGCGCAGCACCAGCGGGCTCAGGTACGCCACCGTCACCTGCGGGGCCCCGCCCACCGATGGCACGCTGCTCTCTGATTGGCTGCTGGTCTCTGAGCTGGAGTCCGTCTCTCTGACGCCGTTGCACAGGTGCTGCAGTGTGTCGTCCGGAGCGACGGGAGGACGCATGATATTCTGCATCTCATCCTCCGCACTCAGGTTACTGCGCTCCACGCTGCACACACACACACACACACACACACACACAGAGAGAGAGACAGACACACACACACACACAGACAGACACGCACACAGAGACAGACAGACACACACACACACACACAGAGAAAATCATTCAAGTGTAAGATTTGAAATAATACATGCTGTATTTATACAGTACATAAGTATTTTCAAATGTTCAGATAAAAATCTTTTTTTTCTTCTAATTTTCAGTATAATCAGTATTTGATTATCGTACAAATAGTGCAGAATCTTACATTTTTTCACATTTTTCATAAATTGTTTTTTTAATATCCTAACAACGTTTATTTTAAAGTTGAAATTAGACTTTGAATAACAGATGTAGAGTGTGACCCCACTGAACACCACTGTATGTGTGTGTGAATGTAGTTCTCACATCAACGTCATTGTGATTCGTAGCGACTTTTGGTTCAGAATATTGACCACATAAATACCACATTCTTTTTTTCACAAATAGAAAACTATTTATAAACTTACTATAGAGGAAGATTTTATATTTACATTCATATTTATTCGAGGTCTTGGCTATAGTGGAAAACAGAAAATCTGGGGAAAAAAAGCTATTCAATTTACTACTGAATTTGGGGAAAATGTTTATTATATATTAATAATAAATAAAAATCATATATATTAAAATATTAAGATCTCTTTAAAACAGAAACAAAATCTTTTTTTTTAATTTCTCAGCCTTTTTTGTTAGACAAGATAAAACATTTCCCTGAATTCCCCTTAAATTCTGAGTTATTTCAGTAATTTAACTCTGATGTTGATCTCATCAAAAGATCTCTGATGTTGCTATTCTTCTGAACTTTGAACAACAGTTGTTTGTTTCAGACACAGAAATATCAAATTAACTGAAAATGTGCTTTTTTATTTTTTTGGTTCTTAAGGCAAAGTAGAATTTTCATAATCTTAAAATTATTTAATTTGGAAGAAATTATTTGAAGTATTATAATCTACTCTTTAAAAAAATATTAAATTATCCTAAAGGAGAGAAAAGTTCCCCTAATCAAAGACTCAAGCGCGTGTTATTTTAGTATCAATTAGATAGTTTTCATTAATATTTTGAATCAGATTTTTATATATTTTCTATTTTCATTTTAAAGTTTTAGTTATTTTGTTGTGTTTTATATTATTACTTATAATACATTTTTTATTAATTTTATTTCAGTTCCAGTTTTAGTTATTTTAGTCAAAACAAGTTATAATAAATTAAAATAAAGCTGAAATAAAATGAGTTTAAGTTTATGTTTTGTATTATTTCAGTGAATGTTTATTTTATTTCAAATAACACAAACGTTTGTTTTTTTGGTGTTAGTTTTAGTAGTTCGGTGTCACCTGCAGACGGGCCCCGGGTCACAGATCTCTGCGTTCAGCAGCGGGACGAACGGCGAGGAGCAGAAAGGACAGGT
>NW_015544237.1:388464-395964 GCF_001515605.1 Sinocyclocheilus anshuiensis
CTGCGGCACAGCGAGCAGCTCGAGATCAGCACCTGCACACACACGCAGACAGATAAACACACACTCACAGATACACACACTGAGACCGATTCTGCTCTCATTCAGCATGAAAACAGCCAGTATCACCATTACTGTAGTGCATAAAGAGTCACAAACCTCAATGCCCACCCCTTCCTGTGCAGAATCCCACGACTTCCTGAGAGGAACTGCTAGCGTCTGGATGTCCGTCATGTCAATGTCACTCCCTACAGACAGAGAGCTCTGCACACACACACACACACACACACGCACATAAACACGCACGCACACACACAAACGCACACACGCGCACACACAAACACACACACACACACGCACACACACACACACACGCACACACACGCACAAACACGCACGCGCACAAACACGCGCACACACACACACGCACACACACGCGTACACACACGCGTACACGCACGCACACACACACACAAACACGCACACACACACACACAGTGTTACGCACTATTATTATCAGGGCTGTCAAATGATTAAAATGTAATGTAATTAATTACATGATGTGCCAAGTAATTAATCTAATTAATCACATATCAATTTGGGCTGATAAATACCCCCCAAAAGATCATTTAAAGTCATTATTGTGATGAGAAATGCATTGAATAGACATTACAAAAAATTGATTTAGAAAGATATATTTGATTCAGCATTGCACAAATAAATGATGATGAATGTGTATTAATGTTTTTTTTTTACTGAATACTGAAATATAAAATTATTCTTAAAAACTGATCAGTAGTCTTAATGAGTGAGTCATTGAATCACTTATTCAACCGATTCGTTCAAATGGCTGATTCATTCCGAATCAAAGCAAGGGACATAGCAAGTGTCTTTATGAACGAGTCACTGAATCATTGATTCAACCCATTCCTTCAAAACCATGAAATCATTCAGTAATGAATCATGGCTTTGATTTAACTAATTTTATTTGTGAAAATGAGCAAAAACAGACAATATTGACAATATTGTGTCTAAAATCTACACTTGACCCTCTGACACTAGCGTTCTATTCTATTTCTATTCTTTCGACTTCTTTTTATAAAAAAAATTGACCCTCTAACACTTTCGTTCTCTATTCTTTCGACTTCTTTTTATAAAAAAATTGACCCTCTGACACTAGCATTCTATTCTATTTCTATTATTTCGACTTGTTTTCTTTTCATAAAAAAATTGACCCTCTAACACTTTCGCTCTCTATTCTATTTCTATTCTTTTGATTGCTTTCTTTTTATTTATTAAAAAATGTACCCTCTAACACTTTCGCTCTTTATTCTATTTCTATTCTTTCGGCTTGTTTTCTTTTTATAAAAAAATTGACCCTCTGGCACTAGCGTTCTATTCTAGTTCTATTCTTTCGACTTGTTTTCTTTTTGTTTATTTAAAAAAAATTACCCTCTAATACTAGTGTTCTCTATTCTATTTCTATTCTAACTACTTTTCTTTATATAAAATAATTGACCTCTGACACTAGCATTCTATTCTTTCAACTTGTTAATAAAAAAATTGACCCTCTAACACTAGCGTTCTCTATTCTATTTCTATCGTGTTTTCTTTTTATTTATTATTATTAAAAAACAACAAACAAACCCTTGCTACGTGTACAGTGTTAGACTAAGCGAGACGTCACAGCACTACATATCATTGCTCTATTGTTGGTTTCGTTTGCTTCACATATACGCTTTGGATAAAAGCGTCTGCTAAATGACTAACTGTAAATGTAAAATATAAAACAATATTAACTTGTTTATTGAACTGTTGAATAAAATCAGTGGAGCAGATAATGAGGAGAAACAGCACTCTTGCTGGTGTGATATTGCTAAACTATATCATGATATAAATATTATTCACTGCATGTGCTCATATCTTGAATGTAGGCTCATTTAACTGCATCTCGCAGTCAGTCGCCCTGCATCATGTTCATCAGCAATCGTTTTTAATCATTCTCATGTCACTGTCACCTCAGACGTGGCGTTGTACAGCCGCTCCTTGGCCTTCAGCAGACTCTCGGTCATCTGGCTCTTGCGCGAGGGTTTCTGGCGCGAGTGTCCGTTCGCTCCCGGCCGCCGGTCGTCTACGCTAGCGGCTCGTCGCACCGATGCACGGTTCCTCGTGGGCGTCAGCAGCTGCTGCAGTTTCCCGGCCAGACCGCGGCTCGGAGACGACACGTTGTTGTAGTTTTCATCCACCGACTTCCTGTTCAGAGTCTCCCTCACTTCCACCGACCTGCAGAACAGGAGAAAACCCTCCAGCCATCAGTGTTAACCTGTCAGCGGCTTATGAATTCGCACAATAATAGCAGCCTATGTTTCAAATAAGCAATATAATAGAAGTAATATATTTGTCAGAATGAGTAAAAACAGATCAACGTTCCTTCTCCATCCAGCTATCTGTGAACTCGTAACACACCTAATCAACACTAATCCAGCGCTTCTCAAGCGTTCTGACTCGCCTCATGATCCATAACAATATTCCTCTGATTCACCAGCTGCTGAAATTCATTTGCAAATAATGCAATTGCAGTTAATTTTTGCTTCTTCACATTTTTCATCTGCAGGCACTCCTAGTTTCTGTATATTTAATTTCAGGACTCCAGAGGTTTTAATAGCTTAAACCGATGAATCTGCGTGACTTTTTCCCCAATCGTTCATGATTTACTGGATCAGGATTAAAGGATCAAGAATTACTCATAATTTTGTTTATTTTAAATGATTTATTTATTTTAATTTTACATTTTGGATTTAATTAATTGTACTATTTTTTTTAAACTTATTTATCTTAATTTCACATTTTTGATTTAATTAATTTTACCACATTTCTGTTGTTTTTTTTTAAATTTTATTTTAAGTTATCAGTTTATTTAAATTTGAACATTTAATATTTTAAAAATGTTATGGTTTAATATTTAAAATTAGATTTTTTTATATATATTTTTTAGTTATTTATTTTAATCAGATAGCTGTTGAGGAGGTGAATTAAAATAAGAAATATCTTCTTTTTTTTTTTTTACTTGTTTAAGCATGTTTTATATTATTTGAACTGATTTTAAGTCATCTTGAGGCCCCGGACCCCTGTTTGAGAGCCGCTGGTCTTGAGGACATCACATTATAATGAAGATCCACTAGTTATTCAGGTGCTTTCTGCTTTCCCTGAAGAGTAATGATATGATTAGTTACTGTTTAAGAGGAGTAACACACTAATAAACAAAGGTTTTATCCTGATTGTTTTTATTTTTAAATGATTTTAATTTTACATTTCTCCGATTTAATTAATTTGTTAATAATAATAAAATAAAATATTAATAAAACATTTTATTTCTTTTAATTTTACACTTTTATGATTTAATACAATTTCTAAAAATTAAATAGTGTATAAAATAAAATGTAAAAATGGCGAGTACTTCTGCGCATTCTTCTGCGCCAGCTTTATCTCCTGCACACACACAGCAGGGAGCGTCAGCCGACTGACCTCTGACCCCTGACCCCGTGACCTGACCTTCAGCTGCGGGTCGTACCTGTTTGGAATATTATTACAATTTAAAATAACTTTTCTACTGTAATATGTTTTAAAATGTAATTTGTTTATCTTAATTTGACATATTTTGATTTAATTAATTTGAGCAAATATTTTTTGGTGTTTTGTATTTAATGTTGATTTTATATAATTGTGATTTATTTTTTTGTTTGTTTTTCTTGTTTAATTTATTTATTTATTTTAATTTTACATTTTTATAATTTAATTGATTTTTGATGGGTTTTATTTTAAAATAATTTATATGTATTTTACATATTCATGACTTAATAATTTTTTAATGATTTAGATTTTTTTATTTTAATTTGACATTTTTATGATTTAATTAATTATTTAATTGTTTTTATTTTTAAATTGATTTAATCTTAATAATCCAAAAACCCATGGAAAAATCCTATTGGGTTTTTGTAAAGGGAAATTTTGTCTACATCATCACTGCAGGACTTTAGACAACCTCCAGTAACCTAAAACAATAACTGGTTAATATTACCCAACTAATATTGGTAATACTGGTTAACCAAAAGCCTGCACGGCCTCAGTGATGTCAGCTGAGAAGGGAAGTAATATCAGACGTTTGAGAGCGTTTATAACAGACGATCAAGACTGATGATCACACACCTGTAGTGTGCAGGACACTCGGAGCCGTCGGCTTCCTGCGGTTCCTCCGGAGGCATAATGAACACTGTGTGCTCACCGCTGTGACACTCGTCACGATCGATCAGACGCACATCCTCCGGCTTTTCCACGTCCACCTACACACAGACACACACAGACACAGACACGGACACACAGAGACACAGCCACACACAGACACAGCCACACACAGACACAGACACACACAGACACAGACACGGACACACAGAGACACAGCCACACACAGACACAGCCACACACAGACACAGACACACACAGACACAGACACGGACACACAGAGACACAGCCACACACAGACACAGCCACACACAGACACAGACACACACAGACACAGACACAGACACACACAGACACAGACAGCTGCGTGTAAAACTTCTGCTGCGCTCGATCGCGAGACTTCAGGAACCCTGAGAAACACCCGGAGAAAACCATCAACCGTCACATCTGCTGAATGAAACTGCTGAGCTGCTGATGACAGAAACCGTGTCTGTGTCACACTTTCTCACTAAATATGATGCATTCAGTAAAATTATTGCTTTTGAGAATCATTTGTGTGGTGAATTAGTCTTGCATTCTCCCTTAAACAGCAGAAAAACACCAGAAACACACGACTCCTGTCTGAATCCGAGCCAGATTACAATCATCTGATCAATACTCAGCACATTTTCACATGCTTGACATTATTTTATTTCTAATCCTGATTTCAAGGTCAGAATTATGATCCAGAGACAGAAGAAAATGCAAACATGAGCATGTTTTCTGATTTTACTGCATCCACACAGACACAGAAAACCTCTGATTTTGTGTTCATGTATTAAATTACGTTTTTGAATATATTTTTTATTGTAAGTTAAATGATTCATTTTGAAAACTTTTTGCCATTAAAACCAAAACTTTTGTTATCTTGATAAGTGCATTAAAGCTGATCCAATTTGAATCATTTAATTAAATAATGTATCATTTGAAAAATCTTAATTCAGAAAAAACTACACGATTGAAAGTTTTTATTGATATTTCTGAATATTGGAAGTTTCTGATTAATAAAATCCTTATCGAGTAATCACGATCAACTGGATGAAGAACATTCAGTTCCTCAAACTTCTAGAATCACAAATGAATTGCATTTAATTACTTTCACCTGCTGACCGGAGTTATTGTAGTACCACTGAGATACTATTATTTTGAATTAGTTATTTTATATTTATTTTTGTAATTTCATTTCATTTTAATTTTAACGTTTTAGTAGTTTTGTCACTTTTATTAGTTCCTTTTATTAATATGTCTATATAATTTGTATTCATTTTTTATTTTAGTCTTAGCTATTTAGTTTTTATGGATGCTTGGTAACTGCGACTTTTTATCTCACAATTCTGACGTTTTTTCTCAGAATTATTTCTCAGAGAATTATAAATTGCAATTCTGAGAAATAAAGTCACTTTATAACACGCAACTGCAAGTTTAGATCTCGCAACTCGCGACTTTATAACTCGGAATTACGCACAAAAAAAAGTCGCAATTAAGTTTTTGTTTATTCAGTGGTGGAAATGGACTTCCGTAGGTTTTGGTTGGTTCGTTAAGTTAAACCAAACAAAACTGTTGTCTTGGCAACTAGCTGAAGTACTGATATTTATGGAAGCCCGTTTTCGCCACTGAATAAAAAATAAAAAATGTAATTGCGACTTTTTATCTCATAATTCTGACTTTTTTTCTCAGAATTGCGTGATATAAACTTGCAATTGCGTGATAAAAAAAAGTCCGAATTGTGAGTTTATATCACGCAATTCTGAGAAAAAAAGTCCGAATTGTGAGATACAAAGTCGCAATAACCTTTTTTTATTCAGTGGCGGAAACGGCCTTCCATAGATATTTCTGAGCTCAGCATCATCCGATGTTTTCGGTGTCAGTCAGCAGTGAGGTTGCTGTTAGCGCACCCTGCAGGTGGAAGAGCGAGCTGCAGTCCGTGGTTCGGTCGGAGGGCGCTTGTGTGATGGGCAGCAGGAAGGATCGGTATCCTCTCAGCAAACAGCTCATGAAGCGCAGGAACGCCTCCTGGATCTCCAGCTCCAGCTGCTTCTGACGGCCGTAGATCAGATCGTAGTCCGTCAGCAGGAACTCCAGCGTGGCCTCCTCCTGACCCGGAGTATAGACTGATGGACCGAGAGAGAGCGTGAGGACAGGAAGTGACATCATCAGTCAGTCAGTGTGTGTGTGTGTGTGTGTGTGAGACGCTCACTCACTCTTCTCCAGAGTTTTGTGCAGGTTGGACAGAGAGTTCAGCAGGATCTTCCCATGTTTCCTCGGCAAAGACCTCCAGGACAGGGGCTTCTTATCTTCAGACCTGGAGACACAAAAAAAGATGTCTCTTCTGCTTTATTTGTTCAAAAATACAGTAAAACTGTAAAATATTATTAGGTTGGCTTGAAAAATGTTGGCTCTTCAGACTGATCTGACTTAGTGTGCTTTATCTTTTCAGACTGATCCGACTTATAGTTTTCATAAAAATGAAGATTAAAAATCATAAAAATCCCATAGACTTACACTGACGGAATGTTCAGATGAGCCAAGACTATTCAAACTCCAGCTGTCAAAACTCAAATGTAAACCCACTGAAGCCCATTAGACTCAATCAGACTTCCCTTCTATGTACTATTTCTAACCCATTCAAACTCATCTAATATTTCTAATCTATCTATTTATCTATCTATCCTAGGAACATGCTAATCATGCTAGAAACATACTAACAACATACTAGTAGCATGGTAATCATGCTAGTAACATGCTAATCATGCTAGCAACATGCTAATAATGCTAACAACATGCTAATAACATGGTAATCATGCAAGAAACATGCTAGTCACTTGCTAATCATGCTAGCGACATGTTAGTCATTTGCTAATCATGCTAACGACATGTTAGTCATTTGCTAATCATGCTAGTGACATGCTAGTCACTTACTAGTCATGCTAGTGACATGATAGTCACTTGCTAATCATGCTAGCAACATATTAGTCACTTGCTTATCATGCTAGCGACATGCTAGTCACTTGCTAATCATGCTAGCAACATGCTAGTCACTTGCTAGTCATGCTAGCAACATGCTAGTAACATGCTAGAAACATGCTAGTGACATGCTAGTCATCCTAGAAACAGGCTAGTCACTTGCTAATAATGCTAACAACATGCTAGTCACTTGCTAGTCATGCTAGCAACATGCTAGTAACTTGTTAGAAACATGCTAGTAACTTGCTAATCATGCTAGCA
>NW_015544237.1:400337-407575 GCF_001515605.1 Sinocyclocheilus anshuiensis
GTGTGTGTGTGTGTGTGTGTGTGTGTGTGAGACACTCACCTGCCTCGTACACCAGTGCGTTCGCTTTAGCCACTGAACGCTTGTAGCAGAGGTACAGCGCCGGACCCCACTGAACACACACACACACACAAACAATCAAAACCAACAGAGAATCCGAGAGTCAGAGAAACAGACTAAAAAAAGCAGAAGAGGGAGTTCACAACTGATGGTGTTTTCTGAAGTGTGTTTCAATAGGAAGGAGAAGCAGATGTGGACATAATTACAAGCTCAGCGCTCGTTTAACACGCACTGAGACAGATTTAAATCCACTGCATACTAACACACAGCAGAGAGCTAATGTTTAGGTCAGTAAGATTTACTAATGTTTCTGAAAGAGTCTCTTCTGCTCATCAAGGATGCATTTATCTGATCAGAAATACATTAAAAAAAAAGTGAAATATTATTACAATATACAATAGCTGTTTTCTATGCAAATATGATATATAAGTAATCTGTAAACATTTTAATTTTAATTTTAATTTTTTCATTTTAAATTAATTATAATTGTTTTGTTATAATTTATTGCAATTTTATTTTGTTTTATTTTAGTTATTTTATTTTATGTTATTCTATTTTAAGTTATCAAATATACAGTAAAATTATGAAATATTATTACAATTTTAAAAAGCTGTTTTCTATGTGAATATCTGTTAAACTGTAATTTATTTCTGTGATCAAAGCTGTATTTTCAGCATCATTACTCCAGTCTTCAGTGTCACATGATCTTCAGAAATCATAATAATATGCTGATTTGCTGCTCAAGAAACATTTCTGATTATTATCAATGTTGAAAACAGTTGTGCTGCACAATATTTTTGTGGAAACTGAGATACATTTTATTTTTCAGGATTCACAGATGAACAGAAAGTTCAAAAGAATTTGATTTATTTGATTGAAATATCTTTTGTAACATTATAAATGTCTTTACTGATTCATTTAATGCATCCTAGATGAATAAAAGTATTGAAAAAAAAATCGTACTGACCAGTTTAAGTTGTTTGATATGGAGGTAACAAACCAATAAGTGTTTAAAAAATAAAGCTGAGAGAAACACTCGATCATCTGAGTGAATCAGTGAATCAGTGACTCAATGAATTAGTGACTCAGTGAGTCAGTTAATCCGTGACTCGGTGAGTCAGTGAATCCGTGACTCAATTATTCAGTGACTCAGTGAATCAGTGACTCAATGAATCAGTGACTCAGTGAATGAGTGACTCAATGAATCAGTGACTCAATTAATCAGTGAATCAGTGACTCAATTCATTAGTGAGTCAGTGAATCAGTGACTCAGTGAATCATCACCATGCCGGTGTTGAGGTTCTTGTCCACTCTGCAGTAGGTGTGCGGCGCCGTCTCGCCCTTGCTAGGCATCAGCAGCGAGATCTCAGTGATGCCCAGTGTGTTCAGCGCCTGTGAGTCCGGCGCTCGGCGGAACATCAGGAAAGTGCGGTGCATCGTGGGACCGCCGGAGCTCAGGCTCGCAGAACGACTGTACGGGGTCGTCTCGATCACCTGCCATCCCGACCGGACCGGATCCTTGCCCTCGTACAGAACACTGACACAAACACAAAACACATCCATCAGTCGATGTGAACGAGCCGTTTCTCACACACAGGACTAAATGATCAAACTCTGCTGTTAAACCTGTTTCACACTCGATCTACATTTTTGCTCTCTGACACTCGCAGCGCACACACATAACGCCAGTTTGAGTCTCTGAATAAAACGGAGCTCTATATTCTCACTGTATCAGACTATATGAGCCATAAAAGCCTGATGGATCAACAAAATCACACATGCAAACTTTTTCTAAATGTTGTCTAAAAGGTTGAATGGTCTATTTCCGGTGTGTTCTCTCACCCGAGCTCGACGAGGGGCGGTTTGTCGTGTCCTCTGCGGTAGCACAGGAACATGTGTGTGTTGTTGAGCAGGCCTGCGCTCAGCTCCGCCGGATGGCCTGCTTGGGTCTTCTCGATGCAGGTGAAGCCCTCAGGAACGTCTTCCCCGAGGCCACGGGCGATCACGGCCAGATCAGTGACGGGCTGCAGCGCTCGCACGCCCCTCTGCTGACCCTCCTCGTCCAGCGGAGACGAGTCGCCCCCCAGACCCGCCACCACGAAATAATCCACCAGCTGAGGACAGCGCTCCTCCGTCATCACGCCGGTCTAAATGCCACTGACACACACACACACTGCTAGGGCAGCGAATTTTCGAAGCGGTTTCCATAACCGCGGGGAATGGAAAACGAAAACAGGGAGAAGGGGCGCTGCTTACTGTTTGCAGGTTCGGTGTTCTGTCATGATCTGCCTACTGTGTTAGAGCGAGGAGACACGGCGACAGGGGAGAATTTACGAAGGAGTCTTTAATAAACCAAAACAGGGTAACACACACGTAGGACAAAGAGTTGACATATAACACCGATCACTGGACTCAAGAAAACACTGGGCTTAAATAACTGAAACCAAACAAGGGAATTAACGAGAAACACCTGAAATCAATGAACACAATCAAACACGGGAGAAACTGGGTCATGGGGAGCACATGGGGAGCAAAACACAAGACAGGAACACAGGGGCAGCCCAAGGGCATGACAGTTTTAATGGTTTATTTAAATTTTAACAATAAAAATTATGTCTAATCAATTCAATTTGTAAATATTTAACAATTAAATAATTTATTAATGAAATGGGTTTCATTTTTTCAGAAGTCTGTTTAAATTTTTTTAGATTCAATGTTTATGATTTAATACAAATGAAATGATCAAAAACGCTGGTAATCAAATGAATGCATGAAACTATAACAATTTAATTAATCTTGTAAAATTAGGTTTATTTTTTTTATTAAAACATGGAAAAAAATGTATATTCACACACACTTGTTCATATCAGCATATGATTCAGTGTACAGCCCTCCTTTTGATTCATTCATCCAAAATTTGTCTAATTCAGTGACATTTCGTGACAGGAAGTGCACACTGTCAGCGCGTTTCCTGCTCATCTGTCTGACGTGTGTCCCAATGGGGTCAAAGGTCAGCGTGCAGGTGACGGGTGATGACAGACTCTCTGCATCCGTCACACTCACATCTACAAACACACCTGTCGCCATGGCGACCGGCTCAGGACCGGACATCCCCTGCTGGAAATTAACCAGGTTAACTCACCGCTGTTAGACGGGACTGAACCACATCAGTTCGGATCAGTCTGGTTCTGACAGACGTCTGCAGAATCAGTGTCGTCTGTTATCAGATCAGATCATGAATGAATGAGAGTCAGTGAAGAGACGAGCGAACAGCAGTCTGATCACACCAAAACGAGCGATGCAGGAAACTATCAGAGGAAACAACAGCCGTTTCACTTCACTTCCTCTTCATCGCTCAAGCCTTCAGAAATCAAAGAGGAGCAACGTGTTTCCAGCAGAAACGCACTGCTCATAAAAACACAGCACTGTCTGTCTCATGTCTGCTTAACCACTGGCTACTTTAACTGATTTAAAATCAGACTAAATAGGCTTTAAAACCAGCTAAAACAGCTCAAATCAAGACATCACATTTCATATTTTAATTTGTTCCCTCAAACACTGTCATTTTTAGGGGTGCTCCGATTGATCGGCTACCGATCACTATCGGCCGATAATCACGTTGGGATGATTGATTGGCGGTCTCTAAAAAGGCCGATCTCCAAAAACCGATCTCAAGCTAATGACGCTGCTGTGAGAGGTTTGGCACGACATGCAGCGGCACCGTCTCAGTCTCTGTCCGGACAGCGTGAGTGAATCACCGCTCTCTCTCTCTCTCTCTCTCTCTCTCTTCTTCTCTCTCAAAATACGCAAACGGCGTCAAATCACCACATCGCGTCTGTCTATAAGCTGCACGCTGCACAGTTGACACAGGAATTGTCACTTGCACAATCGAGGTAGTGTCACATCGTCACTAAAGTTTATAAATGGCATTACTTTTTAAATTCTTGCCAGTGTTTAACCATTCAGTGCCCGCATGCTCTCCTGGTACACACTCGCAGCGCACACACATAATGCCAGGTTCACATTACTCCGTTGGCAGTGCGTATGTGGTGTGTATTTTTTCCGCGCTCATGTTAACGGAATAATAAAGCGTGCACAATGCATATTATTAAAGTCTACGGTGTTTCACAGTAAACACATATAGCTTTTTGGCTAGGTTTAAAGGCAAAGAGCACTTTTAGATAAACAAGGCAATAATAGATGCACTCGTGGAGGAAGGAAAACAAAGTTGTTTATGAACCGCAGGATTGCTTGTAATAAAGATTTAAATGCAAAAGGAAAGGCAGAAGAGCTGACTGCTTCTGTCAATGGTAAGTTTGTGATAACGTAAGAAAAGTAGTTTAAATGTTTTGCCACTTGCTTGAGCAACTTAAAGGGATAGTTCATCCAAAATTTTTATTTCAGAAGCAGGATTCACTCAGGCTTGGAAAAGCTAGATATATATGGGAATTTCAAATGTCTGATTTCTAGACCTGGAAAAGTAATGGAAACTAAAAAATATATATATATATTTAAAAGGTCATCAATATTTCTATAATGAATATACATTTTTCTAGAATATACAGTTTATATATATATATATATATATGCTGATTTATTATCAATGTTTATTATCAATTGCTGCTTAATATTTTTTTGAAACTGTGATATTTCAGGATTCTTTGATGAATAAAAAGTAAAAAGAAAACAGCATTTATTTAAAGTAGAAGTCTTTTGTAACCATATACACGACCGTTCAAAAGTTTGGGGTCAGTAATTGTTTTTTTTTTTTAAAGAAATTAATACTTTTATTCAGCAAGGATGTGTTAAATTGATAAAAAGTGATAATAAAGACTTATATTGTTAGAAAAGATTTCCATTTTGAATAAATGCTGTTCTTTGGAACTTTTTATTCATCAAAGAATCCTGAAAAAAAGTAACTGTTTTCAACATTGATAATAAATCAGAATGATTCTGAAGGAAAAATGTCCGGCTGTAGAAACTTAGTTCTCTCCATCAGTTGTTGATTGGATGTTGAGATGGGGGCGTGGCACTCAAAATGTAGGCGGAGCTAAATGCACTGGACTGTAAGAAAGGGGCGGGGTTTAAGCAGAACACCAGCATATCAAACTAATAGTTGAGCACATACTTCTGGAATCTCCCGGGAAAAAACATCGGATAAGTAAACAAGCATCTGTAGATCAATAACCATGTGTATATACAGGAATATATTCCCAATGCTGTACTTCATATCATATCCAGAGTAAAGCTGAAACAGAATCTGGTGTGCATGTAAACTCAGTCAGTGACTCATAAAGAGCATGAAGATGTTTCTGAATCATGAACGATGAGTCTCTGTCTACATGAAGTTCACAGATGTGAGCAGAACCTGTTCCACATCAAACTCGCTCACAGAACGTGAACTATGCAGCTCTGAATCCATTCACACACCGCCGGCAGATCGCTGACACAGAAAACAGGAGGAGAGACTGAGAGGATTGATTTATAGTGACTGAAGGACTGATGCAGGACACACAGCAGAACTGAGCGCTCTTCACTGACCCCAGAACAGTCCTGAGTGAAGATCTGAGCTGGAGCTTCAAACCACAAACACTGAACCAGCCGCAGGTCGATGCACACGGTCTGTGCTGTTCCCAATGAGATAATCAATGCACACTGTAGTATATACCTGCATACTGGTGACGAGTTTTAAACTAGGACTTGTAACGTATGCAATGACAGACTCTTTACACATGACCTCATTATATGCCATATTTAATTCAGCAATTTGCGCCTAGTCAGTAAATACAATGACATTTACTTTGTGCAAAAACGTCTGAACTTTTGTCAGTCTGGTTGAATACCGAGTCAGGAAAGAGACACTAAAAATAACAGCTAGAAATGGAAGGTCTTGTCAAGTGCATTGCATTGTGGGATACAGGGACACATGCAGTGTGCTCTGTTGTTCTGCTCACTATAGCAAATGTAGTAGGTCGTACAGAGTACTTACTGAAAAATAGTATGAGTAGTATGTGTAGAGTGAGTGGTGTTAATATAGTGATAATATGAGACATCTGAGTAGCGTGTTTAGTGTGAGTAGTATGTATAGTGTGAGAAGTAGTATGGGTAGTATGTGTAGTATTAGTATAGTAGTAGTATTAATATGTATAGTATGTGTAGTGTGAGTAGTGTAGTGTGTGTAGTATGTTCATGTGGAGTTTAAGCAGTGTGAGTAGTATAGTGTGTATAGTTTGTATAGTATGTGTAGCTTTACTAGTACGTGTAGTGTGAGAAGTATAAGTAGTATGTAAAGAGTGAGTAGTATAATGAGTAGTGTGAGTAGTATGTGTAGTGTGAGCAGTGTAAGTAGTATAGTGTGCTGTTTGTATACTATGTGTTGAGTAGTATGTGTAGTATTAGTATGTATAGTAGGTGTAGTGTGAGCAGTTTAAGTAGTATAGCGTGTATAATGTGTAGTTGGTGTAGTGTAAGTAGTGTGTGTAGTAGTGTGTATAATATGTGCAGTGTGAGTAGCATATTGTCTATTGTATGTGTAGTGTGTGTGTATAGTATATGTGCAGTGTGAGTAGTGTGTAGTATAATATATAGTTTGTGTAGTATGTTTTGTGTAAGCATGTGAGTAGATTGTATAGTGTGTATAGTATAGTATGTCTACTTTGTGTAGTGTGAGCAGTATGGTGTGTATAATTTGTGTAGTGTGAGCACTGAGAGTAGTATTTGTAGTATGTGTAGTAGTGTGAGTAGTATAGTGTGTATAGTATGTGTTGTGTGAGCACTGTGTGTAGTGTGAGCAGTTTAGTGTGTATAGTATGAGAAGTATAGTATGTGTAGTGTGAGAAGTATAGTGTGCATAGTATGAGCAGTATGAGTAATGTATTACGTAGTAGTATAGTGTGTATAGTATGAGTAGTGTTAGCAGTGTGAGTAGTGTAGTGTGTATAGTATGAGCATTGTGAGTGGTGTAGTGTGTAGTAGTAGTATAGTGTGTATAGTATGAGTAGTCAGAGTTAGGGCTGTGTATCACCAGCAAAGTCACGATACGATACGTATCACGATACAGATGCCACGATACGATACGTAACACGATACAGGACTGCACTGAATTTCACCTCAGCAGAATTTAGTAAAACAGCTGTTTATTAAACACTGCTTACTATAGTGCCATTTCTAACTATTGGCAG
>NW_015544237.1:407820-410320 GCF_001515605.1 Sinocyclocheilus anshuiensis
CGTTCTTGTATTCAAATTAAGCGCGGTCCACTGCTGCACACGTGCCACAGTATCGATACAGGGCCAGCTGTATCAATGCTCGTATCGTCAAATCTCTGTGACGATACATCGTCGTATCGATGTATCGAACACAGCACTAGTGTGAGTAGTGTAGTGTGTATAGTATGAGAAGTGTGTGTAGTTTGAGTAGTGTAGTGTGTAGTAGTAGTAGTGTGTATAGTGTGAGCAGTGTGAGTAGTGTAGTGTGTATAGTATGAGTAGTGTGTAGTTTGAGTAGTGTAGTGTAGTAGTATAGTGTGTATAGTATGAGTAGTGTGAGCAATGTAGTGTGTGTGTATAGTATTAGTAGTGTAGTGTGTAGTAGCAGTGTGTATAGTATGAGTAGTGTGAGCAGTGTAGTGTGTATAGTATGAATAAAGTGTATGTTTGAGTAGTGTAGTGTCTAGTAGTAGTATAGTGTGTATAATGTGAGTAGCGTAGTGTGAATAGTATGAGTAGTAGGGATGTAACGATTAACTGCAAACCTACTAGTTTGAGTAGTGTAGTGTGTAGTAGTGTAGTGTGTATAGTATGAGTAGTGTGTAGTTTGACTCATTTGAGTAGTGTAGTGTGCAGTAGTATAGTGTGTATAATATGAGTAGCGTGTGTAGTTTGAGTAGTGTAGTGTGCAGTAGTATAGTGTGTATAATATGAGTAGCGTGTGTAGTTTGAGTAGTGTAGTGTGCAGTAGTATAGTGTGTATAATATGAGTAGTGTGTGTAGTTTGAGTAGTGTGAGCAGTATGCGATTGCAAACACAGCCTGAGGCCGCAGTTCATCATCACTCACCCTGAATGAAAGCGTATCGGTCAGAGGAATACTTTCGCATGAGTTGGGTTGCGCTGTGCGTTTCGGTGGCGACACACACTACCTCAGGTGTCTTCAATCGAAAACTCAACTTCCTGTTTCAGCTCATCTTTGAGCTGAGGATGCGTTTCCTGTCCGCGCTGCTTTTAGCTCTTTCTAAGCACTTTCAACACTCACTTCCTCAAACGCATCAGCTGCACGACACAAGAGTTTCCCTCGTTCATCTCAGTTCATCTGCAGCTGCGTGGAATATCATCTATATAAGACGCTCGCGCTGGAGTTCAGCAGTGATTACAGTCTCAGACACACACCCTAACACTAGTGCTGCTGCTGTTAGCACACTTATTTTGGTCAACACTGAGATCACGATTACTTAACACCATCACTCACTCACTTCAGAAACATCACACTTCACAGGTTTACTGAACTTGAAAAAAGCTGCTCTTTTTTCAGAACTTTAAATATAATTCATACTTTAGTAATTTTAATGCATTGTATTTTCAGAGCGTGCATTTTGAGGCTGAAGATCAACATGGTTGCATATTTATGTTGTGAATGTTTCAGTTGGAAAATTTCATTGTTAAAAATGTAATAATTTATATTCACTTTCCTGAGTTCATTTCCAAAAATATTAAGTCCAAATAAAAAATACATATATATAAATATCACAAGAGAAAATGCGGGCATCACTGTGAAACGCATCCCAGTAATGGAAATTATCATTAATTGCCAAATCATAATTGAAAATATAGTTCAATTAATCGCCCAGCTCAACTTCAGACATCACTATATTCACTATATAACAGCAGATCAGATCAAGTGTGTTATTGATTAAATGGCAGTGTTTGACCTGCTGGAGGTCAGAGGTCAGAGGTCAGTACAGAATGATCTTGTGTTTGGTACCTGAGCCATTAATGAGAAAGTACACGAAAATACCATGGTACTACTATGGTTATGTCTGATATGGGCTTTCTGACAGCTGATGATATCTACTATTAATACATCAATATATAATTATTTATATTATCAATAATAGCTATCTATTATTGAGCAGTTGACTGATCTACAATAATTTACTCAAAAACTAAAAATTAAATATATTGCAAATATTTACACAAATTCAGAAATAAAATGCCATTCTGGTACCATGTTTCCGATTCAGTCATGAACATAATTTTACATATTTTGGGGCATGTGCAGTTCAATATTATGAATAAAAGCAAATCTGTGTTGAATCGCTAGCATACAATCCGAGTCCTGAAGCAAAACCGGTTCAGACCCGGTCCACCCACACAGAGACACACACACACACACACACAGAGACACACACACACACACACACACACAAAAAGCAACACACACACACACACACACACACACACACAGACACACACATATATATGTATGTATGCATGTATGTATGTATGGAAATAAAATCAATATACTGAAAAGTTATTTTTGGCATTTTGCATTTTGACAGAATTTGTTATTTTATATATATATATATAGTGAAATAAATTTAGCATTTTGAAGGTTTATTTTTGGCAATTATTGTAAATTTTATTGTAATACTGCATACTATTATTGAACTATACAAATATTTTATGAAATACTTTTACAGTACATTAGTTTAATTACAATATATTATTTTGTTT
>NW_015544237.1:412820-420076 GCF_001515605.1 Sinocyclocheilus anshuiensis
GAAATCACTTAAACAGAAGCTGTCTGACAAAGTGAAGCATGCTTAAAGAGCAACACATCATGCCGCGATCTAAAGAAATTCAAGAACAGATGAGAAACAAAACAGTTGACATGTATCAGTCTGGAAAGGATTATAAAGCCATTTCTAAGGCTTTGGGACACCAGGAGGTCATAAAAGAACCCAGAACAACATCTAAAGAACTGCAGGCCTCACTTGCTTCAATTAAGGTCAGTGTTCATGATTCAACAATAAGAAAGAGACTGGGCAAAAACAGCATCCATGGGAGAGTTCCAAGGCAAAAGCCACTGCTGACCAAAAAGAACACAAAGGCTCTTATTCTGTGGACTGATGAGACAAAAGTTGAACTTTTTGGAAGCTGTGTGTCCCGTTACATCTGGCGAAAAACCAACACAGCATTATAACAAGAGCATCATAGCAGCAGTCAAACATGGTGGAGGTAGTGTGATGGTCTGGGGCTGCTCTGCAGCTTCAGGATCTGGACGACTTCCATAATTGATGGAACCATGAATTCTGCACTCTATCAAAAAATCCTGAAGGAGAATATCCAGCCGTCAGTTTGTGAGCTCAAGCTCAAGTGCACTTGGGTTCTGCAGCAGGACAATGATCCCAAACACACCAGCAAGTCCACCTCTGAATGGCTCAAGAAAAACAAAATTAAGGTTTTGGAGTGGCCAAGTCACACACACACACACACACACACACACACACACACACAGACACAGACACGCACGCACACACTTACACGCACGCACACACTTACACGCACGCACGCACACACACACACGTGTATTTGGTCAGTGGTTCAGCACATGCGGTGACAAACACTGCTGCTTTAACTAGTACAGAGAGGAGACTAGTTAGTCTGGATCATCAGAACGGCCGTTAAACACGAGCAGACTGAATGCTGGGACAAAACAACGTGTGTTCTCAAGCGTGTCTAAAGATAGCGGCTGTGTTCAGAACAGAATACCAGCTCCCTGCATACTGCACACTATATAGTGCATACTAATCTGTAGAAACCGGAGCTGATTTGAATTCTCATATTTGATGAGTTCTGCATCATTGACCAAATCAATGTCCGGACTTAAATCTGATTGATATGCTGTGGCATGACCTTAAACAGTCCTTTCATGCTGGAAAACAATTCTGCAAAGAAGAGTGGGCCAAAATTCCTCCACAGCCATGTTGAAAATGCTTCCACACACACACACACACACACACACACACACACACACAGACACAGACACGCACGCACACACTTACACGCACGCACACACTTACACGCACGCACGCACACACACACACGTGTATTTGGTCAGTGGTTCAGCACATGCGGTGACAAACACTGCTGCTTTAACTAGTACAGAGAGGAGACTAGTTAGTCTGGATCATCAGAACGGCCGTTAAACACGAGCAGACTGAATGCTGGGACAAAACAACGTGTGTTCTCAAGCGTGTCTAAAGATAGCGGCTGTGTTCAGAACAGAATACCAGCTCCCTGCATACTGCACACTATATAGTGCATACTAATCTGTAGAAACCGGAGCTGATTTGAATTCTCATATTTGATGAGTTCTGCATCATTGATTGTTATTTTGCTGCTTTGAAAAAATCTATTTTGTATAAAGCGATATATGTATGTATATATATTTATATATAAAGTTGGGCGATATGGCCAAAAAAAATGATCACGATAAGTTTAAAGGCAGATTTTTGCTCCTAAGTGAAAGTTGTAGAAACCAGATCATTAAATGTGGTCTTAAACGACTCTTTATGGTCAGAACATGACAAACACTTCACGTTTTTGAATTCTTTACACTTTTCTTGACAGAAAAACTCATTTCTTAGTTTGCAGTGCATGCTGCAATATTAATCATATTCATTTTCTTGTCTCTTAGAAATGCACCTTCGACATCATCTTGAGATGCAGATGTAAATTTATGTTCATTATCAAAAACAGTAGCATCTGTAAAAATTATAACGACCTCATTTTTATATGGTGAAATTAAATTTTTCCGCCCGTTTGAGATTTATTATTTTAATAGCTTAATCACAAAAATACTGTAATTATATTCCATTACTCCTTTAATGCATGTAAATATACATAATATAATAAAATTTGATTCATCATCAGCGAGTAACGCATAGAAATGCTCTGTGTGACGCGGTTCGAATGAGTTTCCGTCCAGATTGTTAATTGTGGTTTTAAACTACGCAAACACGTTTTTGAATTCTTTACACTTTTCTTGACAGAAAAACTCATTTCTTAGTTTGCAGTGCATGCTGCAATATTAATCATATTCATTTTCTTGTCTCTTAGAAATGCACCTTCGACATCATCTTGAGATGCAGATGTAAATTTATGTTCATTATCAAAAACAGTAGCATCTGTAAAAAATTGTAACAACCTCATTTTTATATGGTGAAATGTAATTATTCTGACTGTTTGAGTTTCTTACCATACATTTAGATCATGATAACCACAGTTAAAACCACACATATGGTTACAATGGTAAAAATGTAACTTATATGGTTTGTAGGTATTTGTATGAAAAGCAGTAGTCTAAATAATACATTTATTATAAATGCACAAATGCTATAGCTTAATCACAAAAAGTACTGTAACAAAACTGCATTTTGTATTTACTCTGGTTATCTTTGTGTAATATTAAAATTTGTTTGATGATCTGAATCATTCAATTCAATAAAAATTATATATATATATTTTTTTGTATGTACTATATTTTTACTCCTTGTTATGTAAATTATCTGTTCTTCTGTATACTAGAATAAAAAACATTTTTTAATTACTAATTTTACAATTTATTTATATATTTATTTATACATATTTTGAAATTATTTATTTTAATGTTACGTTTTTATTTAATTTTAATAGTTTTATTTTGAGTGTTATTATAAAAATTATTTGTTTTAATTTTACATGAGATAATTTAATACATGCTTATTAAGTCTTCTGATCAGTGTGTATTTATTGTGTAATCTGAAGCGTCTCTCACCTGCGCTGCTGCTGAGGATGCGGGCGCTGCATGTGGACGAGGGCAGCACAGGCATGGAGTCAGTGTTATGAAAGTTGTAGAAACCAGATTGTTAATTGTGGTTTTAAACTACGCAAACACGTTTTTGAATTCTTTACACTTTTCTTGACAGAAAAACTCATTTCTTAGTTTGCAGTGCATGCTGCAATATTAATCATATTCATTTTCTTGTCTCTTAGAAATGCACCTTCGACATCATCTTGAGATGCAGATGTAAATTTATGTTCATTATCAAAAACAGTAGCATCTGTAAAAATTATAACGACCTCATTTTTATATGGTGAAATTAAATTTTTCCGCCCGTTTGAGATTTATTATTTTAATAGCTTAATCACAAAAATACTGTAATTATATTCCATTACTCCTTTAATGCATGTAAATATACATAATATAATAAAATTTGATTCATCATCAGCGAGTAACGCATAGAAATGCTCTGTGTGACGCGGTTCGAATGAGTTTCCGTCTGCTTTTGGCACATAAACATCATATCAAACATTTAGCGAACTCTTGTTATCGTTTAATCAAGGAAAATTATATCGCAATAATTATAGTTATCATTTTATCGCCCAGCCCTATATATATATATATATACACACACACACACACATATATGTACATGGTAAGTAAATTAAGTAATTACTGGAATTTATTTTTTACTAGAATTTTTAATTTTAATAAAGTAACAGATTACTCTTAATTTTTCTGTAATTTAATTACAGTTACTTCTGATGTAATTGCACTAATTACTGTTTAGACTATAAAACAATTCTATTTAAACCTTCTCCCTTTTAATACTTTGGTCAGTTCATGAATAATTTATGCAATTTTATATTATAATTTCTACAGTAATTACATTGTTGAAGATGTAATTAGCAGCTAGTAATTAATTACTTTTTTATAGTAACATAAGTAACATATACATATATATGACATTAGTTCATAAACAGTAATTTTTTATCATTTTTGCATCAGTTGCATCAGTTGCATCCTGAAATAAAAATATGCATTTATTTTAAATTGCTGAGCACAACTGCATTTTGGGACACAGTCTCTGTGCACTGTAGAGTTTCCCGTACTGAGTACAGTGTGCGTGCTGTATACTGCAGCATGACAGTATGCTATTCTGAACACAGCCACATTAAATCAGGGTGAAACATGATGATTTCAAACAGGTCACCTGAGTATTTCCCTGCCTGTCATTGGTCAGTCAGTCTGATAGCCCCGCCCCAGACTCACATGATTGGCCGAGACATGTCTGGGACACACCCTCACGCCTGTGTGGGTTCTGCATTAACCTGGTGCGGTGCAGTGCATGCTGGGACTGAAGCACCTGAGCACCGTTTGGTGGAGGCACGTGGCTGCGATTGGTCTGTAACAGGAAGTGGATCGTGCTGCTTTGACCGTCTGAGAAGCACAGAGTTAAAGGGCAGAAGCTCACAGTTCAAGCGCATGTGCACAAGTGCATTCGTCAGCATGCGGCTAAAACCCAAGTCACAAGACCTGCCGGCACTCGACCCAAAGTGCCACATGCACATCTCCGTCTGTGTTCGAACGCTCGCTGACTCTCTGCGAGTCACTTGAGCTGGTCGGAGCGGAAGGAGTCCTCGACGGCGGGGTCGGCCAGCATCAGGTCCCCGTCTGAAAGCATGCCCAGAGCCTCCAGCACCAGCGGGTCGTCTGTGGAGAACGGGTCCATCTCAAAGCCCGGGACGGCCGACAGCGCGCTTGCGATCTCCTTCGACAGTCCTGATGGAGAATCTCCTGAGACACACAGCAGACGGTCATCACCAGCACGTCACTGTACTAATAATAAATGAAGCAGCACACACACTGCTCCAGTTCAACTCATACTTTATTAAATAACTCCTGACCAAATCACAAAAATACTGTAATTATATTCCATTACTCCTTTAATGCATGTAAATATACATAATATAATAAAATTTGATTCATCATCAGCGAGTAACGCATAGAAATGCTCTGTGTGACGCGGTTCGAATGAGTTTCCGTCTGCTTTTGGCACATAAACATCATATCAAACATTTAGCGAACTCTTGTTATCGTTTAATCAAGGAAAATTATATCGCAATAATTATAGTTATCATTTTATCGCCCAGCCCTATATATATATATATATACACACACACACACACATATATGTACATGGTAAGTAAATTAAGTAATTACTGGAATTTATTTTTTACTAGAATTTTTAATTTTAATAAAGTAACAGATTACTCTTAATTTTTCTGTAATTTAATTACAGTTACTTCTGATGTAATTGCACTAATTACTGTTTAGACTATAAAACAATTCTATTTAAACCTTCTCCCTTTTAATACTTTGGTCAGTTCATGAATAATTTATGCAATTTTATATTATAATTTCTACAGTAATTACATTGTTGAAGATGTAATTAGCAGCTAGTAATTAATTACTTTTTTATAGTAACATATATTAAATATACATATATATGACATTAGTTCATAAACAGTAATTTTTTATCATTTTTGCATCAGTTGCATCCGAGTTTATCTGAAATAAAAATATGCATTTATTTTAAATTGCTGAGCACAACTGCATTTTGGGACACAGTCTCTGTGCACTGTAGAGTTTCCCGTACTGAGTACAGTGTGCGTGCTGTATACTGCAGCATGACAGTATGCTATTCTGAACACAGCCACATTAAATCAGGGTGAAACATGATGATTTCAAACAGGTCACCTGAGTATTTCCCTGCCTGTCATTGGTCAGTCAGTCTGATAGCCCCGCCCCAGACTCACATGATTGGCCGAGACATGTCTGGGACACACCCTCACGCCTGTGTGGGTTCTGCATTAACCTGGTGCGGTGCAGTGCATGCTGGGACTGAAGCACCTGAGCACCGTTTGGTGGAGGCACGTGGCTGCGATTGGTCTGTAACAGGAAGTGGATCGTGCTGCTTTGACCGTCTGAGAAGCACAGAGTTAAAGGGCAGAAGCTCACAGTTCAAGCGCATGTGCACAAGTGCATTCGTCAGCATGCGGCTAAAACCCAAGTCACAAGACCTGCCGGCACTCGACCCAAAGTGCCACATGCACATCTCCGTCTGTGTTCGAACGCTCGCTGACTCTCTGCGAGTCACTTGAGCTGGTCGGAGCGGAAGGAGTCCTCGACGGCGGGGTCGGCCAGCATCAGGTCCCCGTCTGAAAGCATGCCCAGAGCCTCCAGCACCAGCGGGTCGTCTGTGGAGAACGGGTCCATCTCAAAGCCCGGGACGGCCGACAGCGCGCTTGCGATCTCCTTCGACAGTCCTGATGGAGAATCTCCTGAGACACACAGCAGACGGTCATCACCAGCACGTCACTGTACTAATAATAAATGAAGCAGCACACACACTGCTCCAGTTCAACTCATACTTTATTAAATAACTCCTGACCAATATATACTCTTTTATTTTACACTTAATATTACAACAGTAGTATTTTTATATTTTTATTTAGCAATAATAATAGTAGTAATATATTATTACAATATAATAATATATCTATTTAGTAGTAATAATAGTACTAACAGTAACAACAATAATAATAATAATTATCATTATTATTATTAATAACAAGCACAGCAAACCTGGATTAAAAAAAAAAAAAAAAAACATTTTTAAACCGCATTTGACATTTTTATGAGGAACATTTTTTTATCAGAAATTTAGCTATTTTCTCGTTAGCCTATAACTCTGGATCATTTTTGTTCATGCCTGTCTTTTTAAAAACACATTATATATTACATATTTTATAGCCATATTGATATATAATCACAAAATTGTGCAAAAAAAGTACAGCAAACCTAAGACCTGGATTCTTTTAAATCACATTTTAAATATGTTACAGTTTTTCTCAGTCACTTTGGTGCATTTCTCAAATCATCCTTAATATTTGTCTCACACACACACACACACTCTCTCTCACAAACACACTCACACAGAGACACACACACACACACACACTCTCACACACACAGACACACACTCTCTCTCTCTCTCACACACACACACACACACACACACACACACACACACAGACACACACACACACACACACACAGACAGACACACACACACACACTCTCTCACACACACACACACTCTCACTCTCACACACACACACTCACACACACACACACACACACACACAC
>NW_015544237.1:420182-421185 GCF_001515605.1 Sinocyclocheilus anshuiensis
CACTCTCACACACACACACACTCTCTCACACACGCACACACTCACTCACTCTCTCACACACTCTCTCTCACACACACACACACACACAGACACACTCTCTCTCTCTCTCTCTCTCTCTCTCTCTCTCTCTCTCTCTCTCTCTCTCTCTCTCTCTCTCTCTCTCTCTCTCTCTCTCTCTCTCTCTCTCTCTCTCTCTCTCTCTCTCTCTCTCTCTCTCTCTCTCTCTCTCTCTCTCTCTCTCTCTCTCTCTCTCTCTCTCTCTCTCTCTCTCTCTCTCTCTCTCTCTCTCTCTCTCTCTCTCTCTCTCTCTCTCTCTCTCTCTCTCTCTCTCTCTCTCTCTCTCTCTCTCTCTCTCTCTCTCTCTCTCTCTCTCTCTCTCTCTCTCTCTCTCTCTCTCTCTCTCTCTCTCTCTCTCTCTCTCTCTCTCTCTCTCTCTCTCTCTCTCTCTCTCTCTCTCTCTCTCTCTCTCTCTCTCTCTCTCTCTCTCTCTCTCTCTCTCTCTCTCTCTCTCTCTCTCTCTCTCTCTCTCTCTCTCTCTCTCTCTCTCTCTCTCTCTCTCTCTCTCTCTCTCTCTCTCTCTCTCTCTCTCTCTCTCTCTCTCTCTCTCTCTCTCTCTCTCTCTCTCTCTCTCTCTCTCTCTCTCTCTCTCTCTCTCTCTCTCTCTCTCTCTCTCTCTCTCTCTCTCTCTCTCTCTCTCTCTCTCTCTCTCTCTCTCTCTCTCTCTCTCTCTCTCTCTCTCTCTCTCTCTCTCTCTCTCTCTCTCTCTCTCTCTCTCTCTCTCTCTCTCTCTCTCTCTCTCTCTCTCTCACACACACACACACACTCACTCTCTCTCACACACACACACACTCTCTCTCACAAACACACTCACACAGAGACACACAAACACACACAGACACACACTCTCTCACACACACAGACAGACAGACACACTCTCTCTCTCTCTCTCTCACACACACACACACACACAGACACACACTCTCTCTCTCTCTCTCTCTCTCTC
>NW_015544237.1:421671-425255 GCF_001515605.1 Sinocyclocheilus anshuiensis
TCTCTCTCTCTCTCACACACACACACACTCACACAATTATCCTGAGGATTTGAGGAGTTTCCTTCACTACCTGCGGTTAACGGCAGCTCTAATGGTTCCCAGAGTTCTGTTCGCAGTGTGTGGTGTGAGCGTCAGCTCTAATAACGGCTGAAGACACGCGTTTGCTTGTGTGACCAGAGAATGACCCGGACGCCAGACACAACTCAAGAGCAGTTTTCTGGAGAGATTCGCCCGACACCTGGACCGCATCACTGAGGAAATTTACCCAGAAACCCCAAACACAGCTGACAGATCCATCACAGCACATCTTTAGTGAAAATCTGTGCTAAACATGATCTCTGTCGCCTGACGATCAAAAGTGGGGTCAGCAAGATTTTTAATGTTTATAAAGAAGTTTCTTTTGCTCAGCAAGGCTGCATTTATTTGATCAAAAATACAGTAAAAATCGTGAAATATTATTACAATTTCAAATAACTCTTTTCTATGTGAATATCTGTTAAACTGTAATTTATTTCTGTGATGCGCAGCTGTATTTTCAGCATCATTACTCCAGTGTTCAGTGTCACATGATCTTCAGAAATCATTCTAATATTCTGATTTATAATAAATGTTGGATAAATATCTTAATATTTTGCTTTATAATGTTTTTATAATGTTGCTTAATATATTTTTTGGAACCTGTCATACTTTAATGAAAAAAAAGGTAAAAAGAACAGCATTTATTTAAAATAACAATACACTTTTGTAACAATACACTCTACCTTTCAAAAGTCTTGGGTCAGTAATTTTTTTCTTTCTTTTTTGAACGAAACGAATACTTACATTCACAAGGGTGTGCTAAACTGATAAAAAAGTGACAGTAAAGACTTATTTTGTTAGAAAAGATTTTTATTTCTAATAAAAGCTGTTCTTTTGAACTTTATGTTCCTCTGTGAATCCTGAAAAACAAAATGCACGACTGTTTTCAACATTGATAATAATCAGAAATGTTTCTTGAGCAGCAAATCAGCATATTAGAATGATTTCTGAAGATCATGTGACACTGAAGACTGGAGTAATGATGCTGAAAATACAGCTTTGATCACAGAAATACATTACAGTTTAACAGATATTCACATAGAAAACAGCTGTTTTAATTTCTAATAATATTTCACAATTTTTACTGTATTTTTGATCAAATAAAAGCAGCCTTGCTGAGCAGAAGAGACTTTAAAAAAACATTAAAAAAAAATCTGATCCCAAACTTTTGAACAGCAGTGTATATTGTGTTTCTACTACGTTACATGAGAATACAAGATTATTTCAGTGAAAAACGATCCACTTAAATTCATCCATCGATCTTTCAACAAGCCAACTTGATATTCAGATGTTTAATGTTGAACATAATACAAGCCTGATTTATAGCTCAATATCATATTAAGTTATGGAGGCCTCAGAGCTCCATAAATCACCAGCTGTTTTCTTTATATATATATATCTCTGGCACTTGAAAGTAAAGAGAGAGGCGAGTCTGGGCCGCTCCAGCTGCTTTGTGTCTGTAACAGTTATTAGCAGGCTGATAAGCTCCATGCGCCGCCTCTGTTTACTGGAGAAGCGGCCCAATGCTTCAGCGCAGCTCGTGACAGCTCTCCGTTTCTCAGCATTCACTCGCAT
This sequence comes from Sinocyclocheilus anshuiensis, assembly GCF_001515605.1. Taxonomy (NCBI): domain Eukaryota; kingdom Metazoa; phylum Chordata; class Actinopteri; order Cypriniformes; family Cyprinidae; genus Sinocyclocheilus; species Sinocyclocheilus anshuiensis. The sequence goes on from NW_015544237.1 coordinate 423,325, forward strand.
TGCTTTTTCCGTGAGAACTCACATCCACGTCTGCTTTAACGCAGTAAACTGCTCCATTAGTCTTGAGCTGGTCCTGCGAGAGCCTGCAGCCTGATTGGATCCAGAACACAAACTCCAGACTATTTTTAGAGCCATTAAGATTTTTTACATTGCGACATTATTTTTATGACACTGAAGCACATTCTCATGACTGTAATGCGCAAGAATCTCGTTCTCATTCATGTTACTATTATTTAAAGATACACTTAAATATAAAGTTTACCAAATACTCAATTTAAAGGAGACATATTATGCCCCTTTTTACAATATGTAATATCGTCTCAGGTGTTCCCAGAATGTGTCTGTGAAGTTTCCGCTCAAAATACTCTCCTCTGTCTCCTCTGAGGCTGGGACTCTAAACAGTGTTCTGTGCTCGTCTGTGCAGCCAAACACAGAACAGTTAGCGTGCTTTGCTTAAACTTTCATCATGGCATTAGAGCTGCTACACTGTTGTCGCTTGCGAAATCAAAATAACGGCGCCGTGGGTGTAAACTTACAGATTAAGGGGCGGTAATATTATAATGAGATCCCTTTGCCACGTCACCAAGAGAGCGAAATCAGACGCGCTGGTTTTCTCAGACGCTTGCAGAAAAAGGCTTCCCAAAACAAAGTTACTGGGTTAATCTTTTTCATGTTTCCTTGGTTGGTAGATGCACCGGGGACCTGATTATAGCACTTAAAGGGGTCATATGATGCTGCTAAAAAGAACAGATTTTCATGATATGTCACCTTTAAATATATACATTTAAAATTATTTTAGAATTTTTTAATATTTTTATGTTTGTAATATTATTTGAGAATTACAAATTCAAAATTAAATCATCTATCTATCTATCTATCTATATATATTTATTTATATTTATATACACATACATACACACATATATTTTAAAGTATTTTAGTATAAATAAGAATCACAAACAAATTAAACATCCAGATGTATTACTGTCATGAGAATCCGGAATAAATATATGCATCAATATATTAATATATAAATAAAAAAAAAATTTTTTTTTACTTTTTAAAAATATTTTATTTTTGTAATAGATTTGTTACATATATATATATATATATATTTTTTTTACCATTTTCAAGTATTTCAGTACCAATATTAAATACTGAAAACACCTCAATGCAAAAAAAAATTCCGATCGTCCTTAAAACAGGTTTAATTTTCTTTATGCAAAATATATTTTGGGGTGTAAGACTTGGGTAGACGTTTTTATGAGATTGACCCAATTCATTTAATTTTTCAGGTTAAAACTACACTGTCTGAAAGCTTTCACTCATCATTTCCAGCTGTGACGAGAGTAAAACACACTCTAGTAATCATGTGATTAGTTAGTCTTACCCGTTTAAACCTGGCTAACTCCTTCAGTATAATACGCCTCTGCTCTGTGTAGGATTTAGTGTCTCTGACCTTCTCCAGGGTCAGCAGGTTGATCTCTGACTGCAGACGGACCTCGGGCCGGACGTTCTGCTGATCCCGGTACAGCTCGAACTCCTTCTCCAGCTGCTTGCATTTGTTCTCAGCCTCTTGTATCTTTCGTAGTGAACGTGGTGAAAGCACAAGAGACAAATGGGAAATTGTCACTGTAAAGCCTGACAAACGAAATTGTCTGAAAAATAAATTTCACTTCAAATGGAACAAATGTATTAAACCTTTCAACAAAATAAAATACAAATTGCATGTGATTTTTTGTTTTGTATCACATTTGATCCTTTTATGGCTCATTTGTGACCCTGGAGCACAAAAGCAGTCTTAAGTCGCTGGGGTATATTTGTAGCAATAGCCAACAATACATTGTATGGGTCACAATTATACATTTCTCTTTTATGCCAAAAATCATTAGGATATTAAGTAAAGATCATGTTCCATGAAGATATTTTGT
>NW_015544237.1:425311-426865 GCF_001515605.1 Sinocyclocheilus anshuiensis
TCAGATGATGTATAAATCTCAATTTTGAAAAATGGACCCTTATGACTGGTTTTGTGCTCCAGGGTCACATATATCTGATATAAAGAGAATATAAAGGACACAATGGCTCAATTTTACCCAGTGACTCAAACTGAGCAAAATTATGAATTTGTTGCAGACATAGGTATTTGTATGATGAAATTCTGATGCTTGTGATGTATAATCAGTGAGATGTTTATACAGTACAGCAGATACTGACATAAAATGATCTAAATATCACTCTATATCTTGAAGCTCGAGCTGAAGCTGGACGTTTCTACAATTACACTAAAGGAGCTTTTACTGGATAAAACACTCTAAACTCTCAATCAGAGACAGAAGACATGAGGAGATCGAGTGTGAAACAGCAAAGATTGATCATATTCAGGTCTTAGAAATTTACATACACTACTGGTCAATCACAATATTACTGCTTTTGCTGTATTTCTGATCAAATAAATTCAGGCTTGGTGAGCAGAAGAGACTTCTTTTAAAATCTTACTGTTCAAAAACGTTTGACTGGTAGTGTATGCAACACAACACAGTATCTTTACAGGGTAAATTCACCAGAATCTGATCAAATGCGACGAGTCTGTGAATGCTGTCTAAGAAGCAGAGAAGCGCTGACAGCGGTGGTATATATACAGTGCTGTTCGTTACAGATCCAGTGTGTGTTTAACAGCACATCCATCAGCTCAAGCCGCTCCCGGTGTTAAGACAGCGTCCAGTCCAACTAAAACCTTACAAGCGCTCTCCATCCGCCGCTTCTCCCTCTGACAGAAAGCAGACACCAGAGAAACCTGACACACGATGTTTGGTGTTCGCAAACGAGCAGAGAGCGTCCAGAAAAGAAGAAGAGAGACGGGGGAGGATTGAGCCTGGATAAACCGGGACAAATGCATGTTTACACGTTACTGACACGAGAGGGAAGACGATATATACACAAGCCTCTTCTCTTTACGCATGTCAGAAACCTAGTTTGCTTGATTTGTTAGCGCTGCGCCTGGCCAGATGTTTTCTGGGAAAGAATGAGACGGCAGGCTGAAGTATTTCAGTAGGTGGGCTGTCTGAAGACGTGAAGATGCTCTGTTTCACCAAGGAGCCGCAGACAAATTCAATAGAAAACAGACGCTGGATATATGTGGGAATATTCTAGATGTCTGAACGCATGTTCACACTCATCTTGTGAAATATATATACATATACACTACCGGTCAAAAGTTTGGGATCAGAAGGATTTTTAATGTTTATAATAAAACACTCTAAACTCTCAATCAGAGACAGAAGACATGAGGAGATCGAGTGTGAAACAGCAAAGATTGATCATATTCAGGTCTTAGAAATTTACATACACTACTGGTCAAAAGTTTTTGAACAGTAAAATGTTAACATTTTTTTTTTTAAAGTCTCTTCTGCTCAGCAAGTCTGCGTTTATTTGTTCAAAAATGCAGTAAAAATTGTGAAATATTATTATCATTTAAAACAGCTGTTTTCTATGTGAATATCTGTTAAACTGTAATGTATTTCTGTGATCAA
>NW_015544237.1:426883-440510 GCF_001515605.1 Sinocyclocheilus anshuiensis
GACGAGTCTGTGAATGCTGTCTAAGAAGCAGAGAAGCGCTGACAGCGGTGGTATATATACAGTGCTGTTCGTTACAGATCCAGTGTGTGTTTAACAGCACATCCATCAGCTCAAGCCGCTCCCGGTGTTAAGACAGCGTCCAGTCCAACTAAAACCTTACAAGCGCTCTCCATCCGCCGCTTCTCCCTCTGACAGAAAGCAGACACCAGAGAAACCTGACACACGATGTTTGGTGTTCGCAAACGAGCAGAGAGCGTCCAGAAAAGAAGAAGAGAGACGGGGGAGGATTGAGCCTGGATAAACCGGGACAAATGCATGTTTACACGTTACTGACACGAGAGGGAAGACGATATATACACAAGCCTCTTCTCTTTACGCATGTCAGAAACCTAGTTTGCTTGATTTGTTAGCGCTGCGCCTGGCCAGATGTTTTCTGGGAAAGAATGAGACGGCAGGCTGAAGTATTTCAGTAGGTGGGCTGTCTGAAGACGTGAAGATGCTCTGTTTCACCAAGGAGCCGCAGACAAATTCAATAGAAAACAGACGCTGGATATATGTGGGAATATTCTAGATGTCTGAACGCATGTTCACACTCATCTTGTGAAATATATATACATATACACTACCGGTCAAAAGTTTGGGATCAGAAGGATTTTTAATGTTTATACAGGAGTTTCTTCTGCTCATCAAGGCTGCATTTATTTGATTAAAGATACAGGAAAAAATGTAATATTGTGAAATATTATTATGATGTAAAATAACGTTTTTCTATTTTAATATACATTACAATCTAATTTATTCCTGTGATGCAAAGCATCATAACTCCAGTACGATAGTGTATATATAGGACTTAATTTACAAAAGACTTTGTAAGATCTTTTTAAGACCAAGTAAAGAAAATGTAAGGAATAAACCGAATGAAAAACGATAATGTCTCGTATTTTACTTTTTAATTCATTAAAAATAGCTTAAGGCCTGAACATCTCTGCTCACAAATAGAATATGGAAATAATTTTACTGTACATTACACAAAAAAGTGACTTTGTGCATCAGTTTTTTCATCTTGTTTTCCAGTGCAAATGTCTAAAGATTCTTAAATGAATGACGATTTTAAGAAATGTATCAAATTAAGCAAGCTAAAACAAGAACAAATATCTGTCAGTGGGTTTAGAAAAATCAACATAATTCAGAGGGAAACAAGTTTGCATGCCCCACGGACAGATTTTTGTTTTTGTTTTAATCATAAACACTTCTTTTTGATCACTTTCTCAGGAACAAGACTTCATATCTTCATTTTGCATCTCCAGAAAATGTATCTTAATTTAAGGGTGTTTAGATATTTGCACTGGAAAACAAGATTAAAACACTGAGGAAGATATGCATTGCATGCAACATTTAATGCAATGCAAACAATGAATATTTTAATTTAAGAGCGATTTTTTTGTGTGCACGGTACAGCCCTGACCAAACCAGTTCCAGATTGTAGGAGCGATAAACTCCTCTTCAATTTCACGTCTGCCTTCCGCGATGTCGCACACAGAAATATGTCAACAACTAGACTTCATCGTTTTTATCACGAGAAGACTAATTCTTATCATGAAGAGAATTTTTAACCGGTATATCCCAAACTATAAGACATCGCTCATCCCTACTCAGCGCTCATTTACACCACCAGAACATCATGATCTCTTCACTCCTCCCTTAAGAACGAGTGGATTAGCGAGTATTGACATCAGCGGGGGGTGACCTCGTGACCCCAGGGTGCCTTTAAAGGGCCAGAGGTCACGGTCACAGCTCGTGTTCGCTGTGTTTACCTGCTGTCGCTGCTGAGCCAGGAGATCCTCGAGCTGCCTGAACTTTGACCTCTCCAGCTCCACCTGGTGAGCGCAGTCCTCGCGCAGACGCCGGCCACTGTCTTGCAGCTCTCGCATGCTGAACTCGTGCTCGGAGCGGAGCCACTGCGTCTAAACGAGCGGCAGACGAACGCCTCAGAAACACGATCACACGACACGCTCTCTGAAGATCATTCAGTCTCACCTGCATCTCAGCGTGAGCCAGAGCTTTCTCGCTCTTCTCCAGATCAGACAGAGTCTTCTGCAGCTGCTCCTCCAGGAGACTATACTCCATCTCCTGAAAACACAGTGACAAAAACATAACATAACTAACCCTGTCATGGCTTTCTGCAACAGTGCTCACTGTCTGACCTTCTTCTTGATGATCTCCCGCTGGTGATCTCTGTTCCTCCACTCCTCCGCCAGCGCCTGCATGTGACTCCGCTCCTTCTGCTTCAGCTGAGGACAAAACAAACACAACAACACATTACCTCTGAAAGACAAACAAACAACTTCTAGTACACATCTGCAGCATCTTATTGGTTCCCAGAAGTGCACCACCTCTTTTACGATTGGCTAAACTCTTTGCATATAAAATGAGTAACTTTGCATATGAAACGACTTGCTGATTACTGAATAAAGGCAGATAATCATACACTGTAAGAAATAAACAAAGAAAAAAAAAAGTTTTAAGTTGCCAGAACTTTAAAATATATATATATATATATATAGTAGCAACATTAAGTTTTACAGACTGAAATTACAATTTAAAAAACAACAACATATATTTCTGTAACTGAAATAATGTTAATATACCAAATTACTAAAATCTCTTTTTACCTTTATAATATACTGGCGAACGCCTTAAAACACAGGTGGTGTCATACACGAACGCAAAACACCATCATTATAACCGGCATGAGAATAAAATAACGCAATAAACAACATACAACCTTAATGCACTGAGAAAACTAAGAGGAAACTTATTTGAATGAAAAACCTTCAAATGTGAGCCGTCACATGCACAGGGAATTGTCAGTTGTCAAAAGTCAATTTAAGGCTTTTTACTAAAGCAATAATCCCCGTGAAGCCGTGGTTTACAGTGAGTTTATAACAGCAACCAAGAGAACCGAACTACAAGTGTGAACACCCTAAGTGTTTTTGGGTGGTTGCCAGGGTGTTTGCTATGCAGTTGTTTTTTGAGGGTTTTTAACACATTGACATGTGGTTGCCAGGGTGTTGCGTGTGTAGTTATATATAATTCAATATATATATTAAAGCAATAAGCCCCAAGAAGCCGTGGTTTACAGTGAATTTATAGCGCCCCTTAGCTGTTATAAGTTCACTGTAAACCACGGCTTCACGGGGCTTATTGCTTTTATAAAACAGTTATTCCATATATGTAGTAAGGTTCCACAAAATAAAACAGAGCAAATAAAGTGTAATGATATTAATAAAAACAGTATTCTTCCACCAAACAATGTAGCTCCTCAGAAACAGTTGTGGTTCCAACAAAGTGGTTGCCGAGCAACACACAAATGTAAACAAAGGTGTATGTTACTTTGTAGAGTCATTTGCAACAGCTTCGAACGCGGCTCAGCCAATCAGAATCAAGGACCGGAACTCTCCGTTTCATAAGATACATTATAAGATGACTTGTTCTAAAACAGAATATTTAAACAGTACTTTACTGTAAAATGAAATGTCCCGTTACATCGATTACAGTTTTCCACCATATTGATTAAAGGGACTTGCTGTTAATCAAGTAACAGGTTTTTACCGTAGTGTGATTTTTACAGTGTATGAGCTCATGGTTCTGATGTCAACACTGTAATGCTTTGTTTATCTTATGCTGTTTTGGGGCGAGGAGATGCTTTGCATTGTGCACATTAAAGTTTCTTCATAGCTCCACGACAGTGAAAAACTAAATTCTGTTTTCCATGACACATGTGATCCGAGAACCGAGCTGCACCTGATTGTCGAACAGATCCTCCTGCATCTCCTTCCACATCTCCAGCTCCAGCGCTGCCTTGTACTCCAGGGTCTCTCGAGGTCGAGTGACAGTCTCTGCCTCATTGGGACCCTAATCAACAAACATTACCATTGTACCAATAAGCATTGCATGTATTCTGAGTCAGTGCTATCTGCTTGTTAGCCAGGGTTCAAAGTCCAAGGCACGAGGGAAATCTGCGCTGATACAATGTTACTCGTCAGTTGCTCAGTCACATTATTATGAATTTTTACAAGGCATGTTACAATGCGATACGTGCGACGTATTCATAATGAGACTCATTTATAAATCTGCTGTCGTTGACAAAAAGAAGCGCTGAGGTCTTCCTGCACGTTTCTGCCAAAATAAAAAAGCTTCGAGAAAAAGCTAGAACTCCAACATTCATAAATGTTAGTATTGTTGTAATTTTACTGTTGTTCTGTAAAATAAAATAAAAAGACAATAATAATGATAATAATCATTACAACAGCTCTCTTAATACATTATAACATACACACATAGTGTTAAAATTGGGATCTGTAATATTTTGCAATGTTTTAAAAGAAGTCTCTTCTGCTCAGCAAGGCTGCTTTTATTTGTACAGTAAAAATACATGCCTGATTCAAGGGGGTCTGATCGCTAAAAAATATTATTTGACTAACTTATTAATTTTAAGTTAAATTGTGCTTTGTTGGTGTAATGTCTGCTAGAATGTTAAAAAATGTTGAGTGATAAATACTTTTAAATTGTTGTTTTGTAATTGATTTTTTCTTTGAAAAACAAGACAAAACAGTAAAAAAAAAAAAGTGTTTGGTATTCGGCTTCGGCCAAGAATTTTCATTTCGGTGCATCCCTACCCATAATTCTGCTGTCCAAGCCACATTAACATTCAGATACAGAACGAGAGTCGGTGAGGGATCAAAGGTGAAGCACCTGTGACGATTCAGAGACGAGGACGTCTTGAGCTTTCACAAACCCCAGATCTTCAAGAGCGCTCACATAACAGAGTTCAGCCAACTTCTCAGGCCTACAGACACACCATTCAGTTCAACCGTTAAACTCACACCATTGCTGCCATGGGACAAAAGCATAATAAAGGTAATTATGAATGTAATCTTTTTATCTTACAATTCGTTTTTTTTTTGTCTGCCACAGAATAAAAAAAATAAAAAAGGTAACCGTCACTGTCTCAAAATTCAGAGTTTATATCTCGCAATTATGACTTTTTTCCTCAAAATTCAGTTTATATCTTGCAATTATGACTTTTTCCCTCAAAATTCAGTGTTTATATCTCACAATTATGACTCTTTCCCTCAAAATTCAGAGTTTATATCTCGCAATTATGACTATCCTCCATAAAAGCCAATTGTTGTCATGTATCATAAAAATGTGCTTGATGTGGTGACATAAATGCACATCCTTAACCCAGAAATCATCATTCTGCAACCATTTACCTGTTTGACTTTCTTCTATCAACACATAAGAAGATATTTTGAGAAATGTCTCAGTGTTTTTAGTGCATACAATGAAAGTAAATGGGCTTTAATGTTGTTTAGTTCCCAACATTCTACAAAAGTTTCACTTTTTACAGACATTTCAGCACTGTGTTTTTGTTAACACTGAAACTACTGATCATTTATTTTTCCATTGTATGCAGAATTATCAATTTTTCTTTTATGCCAAAAATCATTAGGATATTAAGTAAAGATCATGTTCCATGAAGATATCTTGTAAATTTCCTACCGTAAATATATCAAAACTTAATTTTTGATTAGTAATATGCATTGCTAAGAACTTCATTTGGACAATTTTAAAGGCGATTTTCTCAATATTTAGATTTTTTTGCACCCTCAGATTCCAGATTTTCAAATATTGTGCTATCATAACAAACCATACATCAATGGAAAGCTTATTTATTCAGCTTATGACTGGTTTTGTGGTCCAGGGTCACATTGTCAGTGCCTTGTTGTTTGTACATGATACTGGTGAATAATAAGTTTGCATAATAGGACTGTGTGTTTTAAGGTCTCCATCTAGAGGTGAGTTCTGTGTGCTACAGGTACAATGATCTGCTGGGATTGAACAGAATATGATCCAACAACTAAATACAGTCCTGTACGCTTCACGCCGAGACGTTTGCTTCAGCGCAGCCTTCATGGATTCAGATTTGCAAATCTGCACGAACCCGTCTGCTTTCATGATGGGAATCCTCTCCGAACAGCTGTGTCTCCAGTGCTGATGACCAGATGGGTCGAGGAAGCGTGTTTTCTCGGCGCTGAGGAGGCGAGACAGATGAATGCTGACAGAACCCAGCAGAACATCTCCAGAGCTCGGCTCTCTGTGCCACATCTCCACCGCCAGAGGAACCCTGATCACACACAACAACAACAGCTCACAATCAAACCAAGACATCACATTTAAACACCCAGCTCATTTCATATTGAGTGTTAACTACACATACAGTTCTCAGTTCATTTCCAGACTGAGATTAACCCTGTAAGGCCTGACACATTAAATCATAGTCAGAAAAAAATCAGTTTATTGAACCTTTAGACACAATATTGTTCTAATATTGTATAATAAAGACACAAAGTGTTTTTTTGTTGAGTATCATTTGATGCATCAGGCTTTTATGGCTCTGATACAGTGAGAATACAGAGGAAAAAACAGCTAAATTTTATTCAGAGACTCAAACTGAGCAAAAATATGAATTTGCTGCAGATGCTGATATTCATATGATGAAATTCTGCTGCTTGTGATGTATAATCAGTGATTATATATATATAACTTATATAAAATGATCTAAATATCAGTCGTCGCTCTATATCTCCAGTAATATGACTTAGTAAGATGAGATTGAAATGATCCAAACATATACATCACGGTTCGGTATGATTTCGTTTTTTTTTTTTTTATAAATAGTGGTTTACTGAACAAGTTGCTCTTTCTTGTGTGCAAACATGTAAATTGCACATAATGTAATTTTTAGATTAACTTATAAATTATAAAATTTCTGTTTGTTCAAATATATTCAATTACACAGTGGCTGTCATAACATGTTTCATAGCAGATTAATTTAAACATACATTAAGTAATTAAGACTAACAGGTAAGTAAAATATAATGAGTATTTAGTGTAATATTTCGGGAAATGCTCTTCTGTAGACTTCATTTCTCTAGTGAACTAAGGTTAACGAGCTGTAGACACTGATGACTTGCTTCAGGTAATGATGAATGAATGATGATGCATTTACAGTGGGTACGGAAAGTATTCAGACCCCCTTCAATTTTTCACTCTTTGTTATATTGCAGCCATTTGCTATTTATAAACTGGTTTACTGAACAAGTTGCTCTTTCTTTAAATACATTCAGTTATAATTAATTTTCTTAGCGATAAAAATCTACCTTTATGCTTATGCTTTAAACTATAGGGAGTCCTTTACATTATAAAGTTACAATTAACAACTTAACCCAAACTTAAATTTAATCAGGCTACTATTTATTTTTAAATATAATAATCAACACTTGACTTTAAAGGGGTCATATAATGCTTTTTTAAAGATCATTATTTTGTGTATTTGGTGTAACAGAATATGTTGACATCAGATAAAATAGAATTCGAATAGAGAGTGCTAGAGTTAGAGGGTCAAGTCAACAAACAGATAAAATAGAATTAGAATAGAGAGTGCTAGAGTTAGAGGGTCAAGTCAACAAACAGATAAAATAGAATTCGAATAGAGAGTGCTAGAGTTAGAGGGTCAAGTCAACAAACAGATAAAATAGAATTAGAATAGAGAGTGCTAGAGTTAGAGGGTCAAGTCAACAAACAGATAAAATAGAATTCGAATAGAGAGTGCTAGAGTTAGAGGGTCAAGTCAACAAACAGATAAAATAGAATTAGAATAGAGAGTGCTAGAGTTAGAGGGTCAAGTCAACAAACAGATAAAATAGAATTCGAATAGAGAGTGCTAGAGTTAGAGGGTCAAGTCAACAAACAGATAAAATAGAATTAGAATAGAGAGTGCTAGAGTTAGAGGGTCAAGTCAACAAACAGATAAAATAGAATTCGAATAGAGAGTGCTAGAGTTAGAGGGTCAAGTCAACAAACAGATAAAATAGAATTAGAATAGAGAGTGCTAGAGTTAGAGGGTCAAGCCAAGAAATAGATAAAATAGAATTAGAATAGAGTGCTAGAGTTAGAGGGTCAAGTCAATAAATAGAGAGTGCAAGTGTTAGAGTGTAAAGTCAACAAATATATAAAATAGAATTAGAATAGAGTACTAGAGTTAGAGGGTCAAGTCAACAAATAGAGAGTGCAAGTGTTAGAGGGTCAAGTCAACATAGAGAGTGCTAGAGTTAGAGGGTCAAGTCAACAAACAGATAAAATAGAATTCGAATAGAGAGTGCTAGAGTTAGAGGGTCAAGTCAACAAACAGATAAAATAGAATTAGAATAGAGAGTGCTAGAGTTAGAGGGTCAAGTCAACAAATAGATAAAATAGAATTAGAATAGAGAGTGCTAGAGTTAGAGGGTCAAGCCAACAAACAGATAAAATAGAATTAGAATAGAGAGTGCTAGAGTTAGAGGGTCAAGTCAACAAATAGATAAAATAGAATTAGAATAGAGAGTGCTAGAGTTAGAGGGTCAAGCCAACAAACAGATAAAATAGAATTAGAATAGAGAGTGCTAGTGTTAGTGGGCCAAGTCAACAAATAGATAAAGTAGAATTAGAATAGAGAGTGCTAGTGTTACAGAGTCATGTCAAGAAATAGATAAAATAGAATTAGAATAGAGAGTGCTAGAGTTAGAGGGTCAAGTCAACAAACAGATAAAATAGAATTAGAATAGAGAGTGCTAGAGTGCGAGAGTGCTATTTCTCTTTAGGCTATTTTATTTTACAAAAGCACAAAGATTTGTTTTTATTGTGAACGTACACAAATAAAGGCAAACCTTGTACAATTCCGATTATCTTTATGACTAAAAGGAGTAGTTGCTTCCACTGTTAGAAGGAAAAAATTCAAGTGATTGCGTTAAGCATTGTCACTGTTAAGCATTGCTACCTTGACAATGCAGCCTGTTCATTATCATAATAAAATACAGTCAGTCAAACATATGGAAAAAAACACACTGCTCAGTTTAAATATGTAGTCAAATCTGTGCCGTTAAGCGTTATCACCGTACCGCCGTGATGTTATGCACAACATTTAGTTTTACGTGGATATTGGAACGCGAGTGAAGTACATAATAAAAAATATTTTGGCATTCAAATACATCGTGAATATTGAAACATTTGATTTTGTGTCGAATGAGAGACCCAACGTTGGTTTCTGTTTGTTATAATGTTTGCAAACATTTCATGTCGGCATTAGGACTATTTCTGAATTAAATGCAACTTATACGCGACTTATGTTTTTTTTTCTCTAAAAAAACGGTATTTCTTTATAGCCTACGTGTAGCGTATTTTAACCATGCAGCAAACCTTTTTTAATATTTTGATAAATTACTGAAAAAAATATAAATAAATGACTTTTTAAACCATTTAACTGATTGTATTAATCGGTCAAAATTCTTACGTCGGAATAGAGAGTGCTAGTGTTAGTGGGCCAAGTCAACAAATAGATAAAAATAGAATTAGAATAGAGAGTGCTAGTGTTACAGGGTCATGTCAACAAATAGATAAAATAGAATTAGAATAGAGAGTGCTAGAGTTAGAGGGTCAAGTCAACAAATAGATAAAATCGACTTTTTAAACCATTTAACTGATTGTATTAATCGGTCAAAATTCTTACGTCGGTTAACCAGTTAAAATGAGCATCCCTAGATCTAAGCACATCTCATAGGTCTGAAAAAAGTGAGTTGCCACTGAAAGGTGAGGAGTTTTATCTATGAACATGTTAAAGCTTTCGCGAGGCACCTGAGGACACAGTTGATGGGGAAGCTGGTCCTGAGGTCTCGGATGCTGCGCAGGTCCAGAGAGAAGCAGCATCAGCTTTAGACACATCTGGGACGACAGGTGCATCTGAAAGAACAAAACAGCTATTCACACACACACACACACACACACACACACACACACACACACATTTACTGTGCTATAGCATGAGAAATATTGCTTTTTAATGACTACTAATGAGAAGTGAAGTGACATGTGGCCAAGTATGGTTACCCATACTAGGAAATAGTGCTCTGCATTTAACCCATCCTAAGTGCACACACACAGCAGTGAACACACACACACCGTGAACACACACCCGGAGCAGTGGGCAGCCATTTATGCTGCGGCGCCCGGGGAGCAGTTGGGGGTTCGGTGCCTTGCTCAAGGGCACCTCAGTCGTGGTATTGAAGGTGGGAGAGAGCGCTGTACATTCACTCCCCCCACCTACAATCCCTGCCGGACCGGAGACTCGAACTCGCAACCTTTGGGTTACGAGTCCGACTCTCTAACCATTAGGCCACGACTTCCCCAAGTCCCCAAGAGATATGAAGGTTCAGTCTGAACTGAATAAGATTTAACAACTGTGCATGAAAATAATACATAAACAGCAACTGGACAACACGATAACACTATGCACATGTGGGTCAAAGATAAGACGCCCCATTTTGGTGACCACATGAAAATTTACAAAAGTGATTTCATATACACAGAAAGTATAACAAATGCAAGTAAAATTTTCAAATCAAGTTTGTGAGATAAAATGTCAGAATATGGGTGAAATAATATTCATTGTCATTCAGCGTAACGGATATGCATTTATATAAAAACGAAACATACTTATTCTGAACCTGTACTTATTAAAATATATAAAAGAAAATTTAGTGATCATACTAAATTTTTTTGTTATATTTTAAATGATTAAAACTTTTTGCTGTCAAATGGGTAAAAGCTAATGGTTTGAAGGACAGTGGCAAAGATCGTTTAAAATTTTAATTAAGTAATTTTTGGGGCTGATCCTTAAATTGAGTCTTTTAATGATTCTTGTTCTAAATATGCCTGATGAGATTTTTGGTATATGTATGATTTGTAATGTATGATATCATTTTTTGCTCAGAAAAAAAAAATGAATTAAACAGGACACATTCTAATGTATGATTTAAAAAAAAAGCTTTATTAAAGTTTTATTGATGCTTGAAAACCCATTTTCATCTTTGACCCATGTATTAAAATTGGTTTATGTACTAAAATATCAATATATATGCACATGAGATCGATCAATATTGGATTTTGCTTATAATAATGTGTGTAAAGAAAGCCAATGAATAGATTATTGTGCCAATGCTAGTAAAATTAATATATGCAATGAGTTAAATAACGTTCTTAGTCTTTCGTTCCAGTGTCACAGCAGCCCAGAGAGAAGATACAAGAGTTGATGTTGAATTAAATGCCAGATCAAAAGACCAATAAATACCAAAAAAAATATTATGCATAATAGGGCTGTCAAAAAAAAGAAAAAAATCGAATTTCGAATATTCGTCGAATTTAAAATAAAAATCCACATTCGAATGCAAAAACGTTGCATGTTTAGAAAGCCATGTAAAATTAATGCTATTCAAAATTAACTATTAAAAAACATGTCTCGCGACTTTATTTCCCCATCCAACTGCATCTCATGTTTTTAAATGAAAAAGTACTTTGTGATTGGTTTTCGGTCCTTTGTATTAAACTATACATCTTACACCTTTTCCAAATTCAAGCACTTTTCAAGGTGCATTTTCAAGCTTTTCCAGCACTTTAAACTGTGGTAAATTACATTTTTACACACACACACACACACACACACACACACACAATCTGCTGTTAAACAAGCTACCCGCTACTGTCTCTTCAGGACAAGCATCAACTTCCTTTTCCTCCAAAATTGCGGGCAGGATTGTGTTTCATGTGCAGTAGCTGTTGGACCTGTTGCTCTATTTCTGTCTCTCCAAATATCCTTAACTATAGCATTGCATAATATAAATAGCCAACATACAGTATATAAATTAAATAAAAAAGAAAGAAAGAATTTACAGGGTATCTACAGGATTTTTAAAATAAAATTTAAGGCTTTTTAAGACCTGCACAAATAAAATAAAATAAATACTGAGCGGGGTAATGTCTATGGTAACATATTAAACTATTTTTTAAGCAATAAAGAAAAGGGATAAGTCAAAAATACAAAGAATTATTTTGTTTCTCAGCAGCTTTGATCACGGAGGATGAATTTGCATTTTCAATAAGCCCGTCTGCTGTTTTTGTTCAGGACAAAAAGCGAATGTGCCTTCAGAAATCTAAAAAATGTAAACAGCAAGATGTTTGTGTGCTTTAAATTAAATTAATTCTTTACACTTTTGACTCATCCCTTTTCTTTATTTCTTAAAAATAGATTAAAGGCTAAAATATTAGGGGTGTAAATCGGATGGTTCGTCACGATACGATACGATATCGATTCTCATACCCAGCGATACGATATTTGCCGATACTTCAAACAATTCTGCGATACGATTCGATACAGGAGAATATCGATCGATATATCGATATTATTATATTATATACCTATTTTAAACAACCATTTACATTTGTATTAACTCACAAATGCAACCAAAACATATAACATGAACATTTATCTTAAATTTTCACATCCTGTTCCTCAATTGGGACATTCAAAAACTAAAAATAGGCCTACAACACTTTTTTTTTTAAATAATAAATAAAAATAAATAATTGAAAAAAAAACAAATGTAAGTCACACAAGATATAAGTAATCTTAAGATATGACAACAGTCAAGATTTGCGTGCTAAAATATGCAATGTGTAAAATAATGTAAATTATCATTAGAAAACAACACAAACAAGGTACTCCAGTTGTAGAAAAAAATACATTAATGTAGAAAAATAAATTAAAAAAATACAACAATAAAGCTGTTAAAACTTTATTGGAGACTTTTTTTTGGCTGCTACTATGGGCTCAGTGCTATAGCAGAAAATAAATACAATATAACAAAGACACAAATTAAATACACCGTGCTTTTCAGGTAGATCTAAAATACATTTTCAGTGCTATGGGCGGAGCCTGTCTCTCATACGTTGTGGGCGGAGCCTGTTTTTCATGTACTGTGGGCGGAGCCTGTCTTTCATACGTTGTGGGCGGAGTCTGTCTCTCGTGTACTGTGGGCGGAGCCTGTCTCTCATACATTATGGGCGGAGCCTGTCTCTCGTGTACTGTGGGTGGAGCCTGTCTGTCGTCACTGCACAGACTCTCAGCCTTGCTCTCAGAGTGCTGGTGTTCAGGAGAAGCGGCTGGAGATCGGAGAGGCCGGTCTGGTGATCTGGCCGGTGACGGGGTCATCAGGGCTCTGGGACATTCATGACGGGCTGCAGGCACAGGACCTTTCTTCACTGGAGTTTTAGGTCCATTTTCAATGGGTATGTCTACCTGTTTACAAAAATATGCCTGTTAAAAACGCTGAAAGATCGTAATTAATAACATTCTACACAGACAACAACATCCTGTGTCTACAACTCATCAGAACAGAAACCAAAGCAATAAAAAAAATTAAGGATAATATTATTAAAGGCACCATTTCTAAACGTTTGTACCATTACAATTCAACTTACGATGTTAGTAAAGCAGTCTTGTACTAAAAAAATTAATGATTGGCTACACTTTTCACATGCAAAATGACTAAAAAAACTTTGCCAAGCTCGCGATTAAATTACATATTTCAAATCAGCAACAAAATCTGAAATTAACTGCCCCATGAATGTTGTTTCTTATGCTCAGATAGCGTTTTTTGATTTCACAGAGTTATCTAGTTATTAAATAAAACCA
>NW_015544237.1:440556-442052 GCF_001515605.1 Sinocyclocheilus anshuiensis
ACTTTCAGCTAGTTCCCAAGGCAACATTTCTCATTTTCATTATGTTTAACTGTTTACTGAAAGACAAATTTATAAAAACTATATAAACATAAAAACAATAAAGATGACAAAAACACAACAAAATTGCAAAAACTGTAACTAAATTAAAATGAAAACAGAAAATATAAAACTAAAAATATTATTCAAAGTATTAATAGAAACGTATTAATAACACTGCACATATTACATCAAACTCTTATGAGATTAAGAAAAATCCTGCTTCATAATGACCCTTTTAACATTTGAAAATTAAGTTTTGAAAGTAAAAGTCCATGGAAAATGATGATAAAAATTAGCACAAGGCCTTTAACATCATCACATATGAACAATACTATTTTATTATCACTGAGATACTACTATAGTTTCCGTTAATATTTTGAATTAATTTTTATTTTTATATGGTTTCAGTTTCATTTCTATTAAAACCTTTAGTCATTTGTTACGTTTCTGTCATTTTTATTAGTTTTATAATGTCTAAAGTTTTTATATATATTTTTTTAAATTGTAGGTTTATAATTTTTTTGTTTTAATTATTTTAGTACATCAAGTTAAACTAAATGAAAATGACAAATGTTGCCTGGTCAAATAAACAGAAATAAAATAAGTTTAAGGTTTCTTATATTTTATTTCAGTTAAAGTTTATTTTATTTCAAGTAACAGTTGTTTAACCCTGCATATGATCAGACCTAATTGTTGATATCTTCGGCTCTCAGTGTCACAGACACGCTCACAGTCGGCTGCAAGTCCGGAGGGACAGACTGCAGGCTGGGCTTCACTCGGTTTGGGGGCTGCAGGTTGAAAGTGACCTCTATAGTGGAGGGATGTTTAGTGAGATCAGCGCTGCTCTTTATTAACCCGGCCAGACCGACGTCAGTGCTGCCGAGAAACCGGTTTCCACAGCAGAGATGGATCTGTGTGCAAAACACATACAACTTCATCACTATTACTAAAGACTAGAGCTGTCGATTTAACGTTCATTTGGCACAATTAATTATGGAAAAATAATGTTTTCAAATTAAGGATGTTCATTTCTGTTATTTTTCCTAACTGACAACCGACGCTCGTTAACCGATTATTAACCGTTAACCGACAAGATTATTTTAAATTAGAACTGAATTAAATTAGAAAGGATAAGTGTCTGTGTCCCGTTAAAAAATACTAACTTATTTCAGTTATTTTTCCTAACCGACAACTGACGCTCATTAACCGATTATTAACCGTTAACCGACAAGATAATTTTAAATTAGAATTGAATTAAATTAGAAAGGATAAGTGTCTGTGTCCCGTTAAAAAATACTAACTCATTTCGGTTATTTTTCCTAACCGACAACTGACGCTCATTAACCGATTATTAACTGTTAACCGACAATATTATTTTAAATTAGAATTGAATTAAATTAGAAAGGATAAGTGTCTGTGTCCCATTAAAAAATACTAACTCATTTCGGTTATTTTTC
>NW_015544237.1:442896-453704 GCF_001515605.1 Sinocyclocheilus anshuiensis
GGCCTGTAAGGCTTATTTTATGCAAAAAAAAAAAAAAAAAATGAATGATGAACTATTCAGTAAGAAAGCGAATTATTCTGAAACCAATTCACCTGCATTTTCAAGCACTTTATCCAAAATCCAAGCATTTTTCAAACCTTGAAAACACTACATTAAAATTCAAGCATTTTCAAGGAATTGAAGCACCCGTACGAACACTGTTAGTCTTTGCATGTTCGCTTTGTAAACACTGGGTCGGTGCTTCCGCCTATGTCACATGACCTTTCAACGCGATTACGTAATGCGTAACCCAGGCTAAAGCAAGACGAGCATCATTTCGCTAGATAAGAGCCTTATTCCTCGGCTGGGATCCTGTAGAGCCCTTTGAAACTGCATTGAAACTGCAATTTGGAAGTTCAAACAACTGAGCACCAGTCCACTATATGGAGAAAAATCCTGGAATGTTTTCCTCAAAAACCTTAATTTCTTTCCGACTGAAGAAAAAAAGACATGAACATCTTGGATGACACAGGGGTGAGTAAATGATCAGGAAATTTTTATTCTGGATTGAACTAATCCTTTAAAACAGTGACTCGCCGCCACCTACTGGCGCTTTTACTTTCATATTTAGAATATCATTCCATTTTTTAAATAATTTAATATTTCAATACGAAGAAAAAAAAACATTAATACCACTTTATTGTCATTATTTATGCAATGCAGATTCAAAATATTTCTTTCTAAATCTACTTTTATGTAATGTCTATTCAATGCTTTTCTCATTTAACACAATGGCTTTAATGGCTTTAAATTATATTTTGTGGAGTAATATCTCAGCCAAAATTGATGTGTGATTAATTAGATTAACTAATCGGCACATCATGTAGTTAATTAGATAAAAAAAAAAGATTGCTTGACAGCCCTACCAAAGACACATACAAAGAGAACTGTAAAAAATGTCGGTACGTACCTTTTGACGTCACTGTTCGGTATGGTTTCGCTCCTTGAATGCTCTCATTTCCCGAGTTGTGCTTTTAAGTCGGAATGTGATGTCCGTTTCAGAGAACCAGAGGACAAATATTTCAATTGATCGCTCAGGCATGGCACCGAAATGAGGCACCGAAAGCTGCGTTCGGATTCGGTTCTAGTACATACCGGTTACATAGGTGCCATATTGGTACCGGGTTTCAGTACCCAACCCTAGTCACACATAAACAGCTAATCACGTGCGCGACATTAGGGATGGGGATCGTTTACATATTATCGATACCGATACTTATCGATACTGTTAACGATGCTATTTGGTGCAAAAACATATGAAGTGAAAAGTTGTTGAAAATTTCAAGTTATTTTATTACTGCTGAACTTTAGCAACTGTATTAAAGTTCTTCAGTCAAGATCAGCGAGTTATTTTTCTCTTTGCGTTTTATTTTATTAACATTAAATGAATAGTTCACCCAAAAATGAAAATTGTGTCATCGTTTACTTACTCTCAAGTTGTTTTAAACCTGAATGAGTTTCTTTCTTCTGTTGAACACAAAAGAAGACATTTTGAAGAATGTGGGAAACTAAACAGTTGCTGGTCCCCAGTGACTTTCTTTTTTTTTCTCCCTACTATTAAAGTCATTGGGGACCAGCAACTGTTTAGTTACCCACATTCTTCAAAATGTCTTCTTTTGTGTTCAGCACAAGAATAAATACATGTTTTGTACAACATGACAGAGTAAATAATGACAGAATTTAAATTTTAGGGTGAACTATCCCTTTAATGACAAGCGGCAGCATGTTTAGTACTGTCCCTTTAAGAGCTGCACGCATCTGTTTTTCTCTCAACTGTTTACTTTCACTTTAGACATAATTAACTGTGTTTATATGTAAACCTTGTGTGTTTTTGACAGTATTAGCACAATCAGACAATAACTAAAATAACTAAGTAATCAGGTGCTGTTGAACCGGCCCGTACGGACGCTTCGGGTGTACGCGCTCTGAATAAACACGTTAGAACAGCACGCAAATGAACCGTTTAACCGGCAAGGCTTTAAAGCAGGCGGAAATAATGTACTTTTGTGATTGCAAATAAGTCTCGTGAGTGTAACTCTACCGAATCAACATTTGATGTGAATGTGTCTCGTGAGTTTTAGTTGGAGCCGCGAGACATAATACAGCGCATTGATTGAGGTAGATGTTGTGTTGCTTGAGGTAGATGTTGTGTTTTGTTAGTAAATGTTTCATTATATTACTAGTGTTGCCTCCTTCATTCACAATTACACTACTGCATATTAGACTTGTGCCGGTTTTCGGTAATGCGATATATCACGGTAATGACTATGCACGATATTGTTATCGTGGGCTCTTCTAAATACCGTGAATAATTATATATTACAAGTTATTCAGAATTTTGAATGCATTTTAAGAATACTTTTCCCATCAACTGGTCAAAATGCACAACATCGCTGTATGCTGCGTGAAAGACGCGTGCGCACTCTGATGTAAACAAGCGCGGACGAGAAGCATATAGAGAAACATGTGAGAGACGCTCTGAATGAAAGCGCACTTTCACTCTCTGACAGCAGATGGCGCTAAACTGCAGAAATAATAATAATAATAATAATTCATTTAAATGAAACCCTGTAAACAAAGCAGCTGCTCTATTTTCTGTTTCTGAATTGTGTTTAAATTATTTAAACAGCCATTCAGATTTGTGTATTTCCTATGATGTTCATCACAGCGCCAAATAATAGGCTATTTATTTTCAAACTTTGTTTACATTTGAATCTGGACTACAACATGCCCTAGATATTGTTTGAAAGTGTTTTGATTCTTTATTGTTCGGTCACACTTTACATTAGGGCTTCATTAGTTAACATTAGTTAACATAAACTGCCAATGAAAAATTCTACTGAACATGAAATAATCGTAGGTATTCCAATATTTAATAACACGTTGTTAAAATTTCTACAGCTTCAGTTTCGGAACTTTCACACTTAGTAACACATACAGCTGTTCCCTCACCACAGTGCAACTGTGAAAAGGGACCCCTTTCAAACAGTGTCGTGTTCCCAACGTTGTTTAAGTGACATACACTGGTATTGCGGTATTTTAAAAATTCATATCATAAGAAAAATAAACACCGGTATTTGGTATGAACCGGTATACCGCCCAGCACTACTTGAGCCCACACTTTCGAATGTTTCACTTTCCGCGATGACTGATTGCACGCAAACACACAGCGCACATGTGCATGGATATCACACGCACGTCGTCGGCCACATCATTCAGTTAAGGGAAATGACAAGCAGCAGCTTCTAATTCGTCGTTAACATTGAAGTATACGGAGATAAAACAACGCAAGTATCGATAACAGTATCATTTGTCCTGAAGCTTATAGGTACTCCGGTATTGGCCCAATTATGTACTGGTCCAAAAAAATACCGGTTCTCGGTACCCATCCCTAGCCGACATGCGGTTGGATCGTTCTTTTCTCTTTACTATTATCATTGGCATATTGTCAAAGTGTCTAATTCTAACGTTTGGTAATATTTCTATTCAAAATCGCGATTCCTCGATTTCTAAAATATAAAATCATAGCAAAACATTACATTTGAATTAATCGATAAAATCTGAAAAAAATCACTCAGCCCTAACCCCTAGTGATTAAAGAGTCAGCTCTATCAGTGATCTGTGTTTATCTGTCAGGTCCATCAGAGATCTGTGCTGACCTGCAGGAAGGGCTGCTGTGCGAGGAAGAGCTGCAGGACTCGCTCACTGCTGCGGATGCAGACGGACGCTCGCTCAGGCTCAAAGTTTGGACTGAGGAGGTTCTGGAAAGGTTCGCTGGTGACGTCATTCCCCAGTAGAGTATAATAGAAGAAGAACTCTGCGCCCTCGCTGGACAGCTTATTTGAGCTGGAGATCAACTGAAGATCAGGAAAATGTGTTGTTTAGTCATTATGTACATTAAATATGTGCAGATGAGACTGATATACGACAGCAGCTCTTTTCACCTGCTCCAGTTTAGTAGCAAACGCAACCGTTACCGACAGCACAAACATGTTGGTGCAGACATCTTCAGGTCCGATCTGATGAAAGCCTTTTTAGTGTTTAGAACCGCTCTGAGTTCATCAGAGTCCAGAGGAACCAGCGCTGGAGAACCTACAGAGTTTACAGTGACTTCATTAACAAAACAATCATTAGAGTCAACATGAGCGACACTCACAACCAGTTTAAAGGGGTGGTTGACTGTTTTTTTTCTAGGCTTGATTATGTTTAGATTAGATTAGATTAGATTAGATTCAACTTTATTGTCATTGCACATGTAAAGTAGAAGGCAACGAAATGCAGTTAGCATCTAACCAGAAGTGCAATAAGCAGTAAGTACAGGATATACAGTGTCTACAATATGTTACAAATGTACAATAAATATACAGATAAGGCAGTACTATGGACATAATTTACAGATTTTTAAATACTATCAGCATGATATACAGATAGGTATACTATGAACATACTATACATATGGATTATGTAATAAGTGTATGTACACTATAAGCAGAAACTATGAACATATGAACATCATTTACAAATGAATATGTAAGCGATACATTAAGCTGTACAAAACACTAGTGCAATGGAAATTTAAAAAAGTGCATAGAAAATATTGCAGTGTGCAAATGGATCATTCAGTATTCTGGATGAACAGACAGTAGTGCAAGTAATAACAAGTGTAACAGTTTTTTTTTTGTTTGTTTTTTGTTTTTTGTTTTTTTGTAAACCAGATGTAGTGATGAGGTGAGATGTGAGGAGTGTGTAGTGTAGTGTAGTGCTGGGCGAAATCAGACACGCTCATTTTCTCAGACGCTTGCAGAAAAAGGCTTCCCAAAACAAAGTTACTGGGTTAATCTTTTTCACGTTTCCTTGGTTGGTAGATGCACCGTGGACCTGATTATAGCACTTACAACCTGGAAAAGTCAGATTTTCATGATATGTCACCTTTAATGCTTCGTTTTTAAAAACGCTCTGATGATTTTATGGTTTAATGAAACCCCTCCCTCAGAAAGACGCGATGGGCTCAGATTGGTTAGCTGGCGCAGTGTGTTGTAATTGGCTAAAACGCCAGTTCGTGATTTTTTGTGCACCCCTAGATTTTAACGGCATGGCAACAACTCTTCCTCTTCAAGAGCTCCAGACTAACTATTTTTATAGGAGCACTGTAGCCCCTGTCTGAAATTTTTTAGGAGCACAAGCAGAAAATTTAGGGGCACACCTTAAATCAGCCTGCAATGCAATACTTCACATATTTTCCCTATTTTCCCCATTTTAACTGTATTACTGACAAATGCTTTGATAATAAATAGACTTAACTCATAGAAATTACAATGTACAGTATTCTTTTAATTTCAGAGGGCTATGACAAATATATATATACTATTGTTTTGCATTAATTGCAGTTACTAATAATTAGAGATTGACCGATATATCGATTTACCAATATTTTTCCCGATATTTAAGAATTTGACTATAATCGGATATCGGTTTTGTAGTATTGGATTCACCGATAAACGTCTCCATCATCTAAATAAATACAACTGTATGGAAATTATTTTCTCCGCGAGCGATCGCGAGTTTTAGTTCTGTGTAAATCCATAGATAAACCACGCTGTCAGCAGGCAGTTCATAATCTAGAACGACAAAAACATATGAATAATTCTGATATAACATACCAGTTGAGAAATGCAATAAAATATGATGTTTTGTTTGTTATATTCCAATATTCCAGAGAATATTATTCAGTGAATTAACACTATCCAGTGAATTATTCTTCACTCTTATCCTATTAAACAGCTTATAAACCTACTAAAAGTGTAGTTTAAAATGAAGTTCATATAACTCCGGTCCTTTATTTATTTTCACAAAATCTGATTTCTTGATTTTTTTTATAGTTGCAAAATATAAAGGAAAAAGTATAAATGAATGACTAATAAGCAAATAAGTGCTCCTCTGCCGCCATCTACAGGTTATAATGGTGATTTGATGTATTTTTTAATTTTACACAAGTGTTTGTTCACCACAGTATATTTTGGTCATCCCATTGAAAATAACATTCAAATTGGATCATGTAGGAGCTTTAAAGTGTTGGAAACAGTTGTGTGAAATGCTTGTAAGTTATTGAAAATTGCTTGAATTTCTCTCTCAAAAGGCTGTACAAACCCTGAAATGAACAATGTAATAACATTGGAGTATTTTTTCCACATCACCATGGTTACAGTTAGTGTTACTGCTTCTGGTTTTCTACGTCAGCGCTGTTTGATCGGTTTATAACAGAGATTTCTGTGCATAATTTGAATGCTTCTCACTGGATCTCGCAGCACTGTGCTGTAACAGTGTTGCGAAATCAACTTTGGTTCCCGAGTAAAGCTGTTCTGAGCTCAGACAAGTTTGTTTGCGTCGTGGTCCGAGCTGATAAACAATCCGTGCTGCGCAGCTCAAACGAGTAGCGGGATTTTGTTACACTTTTGTTTCGTTTGCCGTTTGATGTTTCTCATATGCAACAGAAATGGCAGCACGAGTGCAACCACTCACAAAATTTACTCGCACCGGCAGAAAAAATGGTCGCAGTCTGGAGCCCTGTCTTCTCTAAAGCAGCGCAACATGGCCCCGCCCCCTTTGTTGCATGCTTCCGGGGGCGGGGTTTATGTAAATTTCAGGGTTTGTGATGTCACCAACCTGGGAAGTAGCTCGTTGTAGTCCCTACGAGCTATATTTGTAGGCATTAAACTGCCATAATTTTAAAAGACAATATCTCCGTTTGCATTGAACTTTCAGCGTCGTAACTTTGCAGATATTGTTTACGCTCAAACAGCAACATTACACACTAAGTGAAATCACAATCAACCACCCCTTTAAGGTTCATCACATTAACCAGCATTAAATTACTGTGTAACTATTGACATCTCCTACAATCACAGCCTAAAACAATGACTGCATAGATATTTTACTGCTAGTTAACCAATTAGCATTGACCAATAGCAAACCAGTGTTGCTTTAGTATTATTTTTATATGGTCATATGTTTTTACTTATATTTTCAATTAGCTTTTATTTTAATAATTTTACTTATCATTTTTATTTTAGATACATTTTTAGTAATTTTATTTGTGCTTTTGTCCATTTTATTATTATTATTTATTTATTTTTTTTTAAATATTGCTATTTAGGTTTAAATTTTTTTATAATTCTGTTTTTGGTTATATTTATTTCCAGTTAGTATTTTGTAACCAATATATTGATCAACTTTTCACACAAACTATGAATTACACATCAATAAAAAACATTAATTCACAAAAGAGAGAGAAAAATAAATAAAAATATATCAGAAACTATTAGAGCCCATTTTAGCATATCAAAATACATTAATTCAGAAAAAACATTTCAAGAAAGAGAGAAAATAAATAAATAAAATGTTAGTTAGTTAATTAATTAATTTAAAATACCACTGAAACTGCAGGATCCCATATTACATAATTTAAAAATTTAGTAATTTTCATTTTAATTTTTAATGTCATTTTCATTTTTTTTTTCTAATATTTATATTATTTTATTTCAGCTGTTAAATTGTTTTTGTGGTGGAGAACGTTTTTTCATTTTGGTAAAAAAAAATTCAAAAACAATAATTTAAGAATTTCTTTTTATTATTATTTGGAATAAATGCAGCATTATTATTATTTTTTTTAATGCTGATTTTAACAACGGTGCCTTACAAGACGGAACTGAAGCAGCACTGACCTGAGACACCGTGTGGAAAAACAAACATGCATGTTGAACATGAAGCTTTGAAGCCCATCAACAGAAGCAGAGAACAGGAGGAGAAATGGAAAATGGAAAGGAAAAAGGAAAGAAACCAGAAACATCAGATGTGCGCATCAGTGTAAGAAAGAGCGGAGCGTCAGGTACCTGGTCTCAGCGGGGCTTTCTTTGCTTTGAACTGCTCAGCTGTTGGTTTGGTGTCGTTCTCTAAGATCACGCTGATCAGAAGAGCAGGTTTCAGTTTTGTGTACTTACTACTGAGCAAAGAATGCCATTTAGGAGCCTGAAGAACACATAGAAGAATTTCAGATAAGCCAAAACAACCGAATAGTTTGAACAAAATAAAGCCGGCTAATAAGACGCTTTTAAATTATGTAAAACCTTCATGTACACTACCGGTCAAACGTTAGATTTTTAATGTTTTTGAAAGAAGTCTCTTCTGCTTTCCATTGATTTGATCAAAAATACTGTAAAAATTGTGAAATATTATTACAGTTTAAAACAGTTGTTCTCTATGTGAAAATCTGTTAAACTGTAATTTATTTCTGTGATCAAATCTGTATTTTCAGCATCATTACTCCAGTCTTCAGTGTCACATGATCTTCAGAAATCATTCTAATATGCTGATTTGCTGCTCAAAAAACACATTTATGATTATTATCAATGTGGAAGCTGTGATACACTACCATTTAAAAGTTCAGGATATGAAAGATTAAAAAAAAAAAAAAAAACTATTAATCAAGCATGCATTAAACTGATGAAAAGTGACAGTAAAGACGTTTATAATGTTGGAAAATATTTCTATTTCAAATAAATGCTGTTCTTCTGAACTTTCTATTCATCTGTGAATCTTGAAAAATAAAATTAATCACGGTTTCCACAAAATTATTGGGCAGCACAACTGTTTTCAACATTGATAATAATCAGAAATCAGCAGAAAACAGTTGTTTTAAATAAGAATAATATTTCACATTTTTACAGCATTTTTGATCAAATAAATGCAGCCTTGCTGAGCAGAAGAGGTTTCTTTCAGAAGCATTTCAAAATCGTAATTATTCCAAGCCTTTGAATGGCAGTGTAGAAGAGCACTGGCACGTTAATATCAGAAAGCAGACGATCTGACCTGTTTGATCTCTTGCACTGATCTCAGATCGAGGACGATGTATTCCACACACTCTCTCGCAGACGTGCCGGAGTCGACGGCGTAACACTGTAATTTGATGGGTGTTCTCTGGAGTCTGTGGGAGAAGCAGACGACACTGAGTGAGAGTGAAGCACTGATTGAGGCTCGTCATGTTGAGCTGGATCAGACGAGCAGAACTCCTTCGAAACTTTTGTGAATCATTTGTTTCGAAACAGTGGTTCGGAGCACGTATCAAACTGCCAAAGTCACGTGATTTCAGTAAACGAGGCTTCATTACGTCATAACTGTTTCCAAACGTTTTGAAATGTCAATGGTTTGACATTCAGCGGCAAAGCACTGAACCAGTGACACGCTGACTTTACCGATTAGCGATTGGCTCTTTCATTCAGAAGGCGGGGCTTCCTGCGATTGAGCGGCCATATTGAGCGTTGCGAGTGACACATCTTGGGTATTCTATAGTCTTTGACCAGTGTCTATGGTTTTTACCTGATCGGATCAGTTTCATCGATTTGTAGTAGGGATGTCAATTTTGGATTATTTCCATGATCGATCGCCATTTAAATTAACGATCAATAGGGCTATCAAAAAAAAAAAAAAGAATTTCGAATATTCGTCGAATTTAAAATAAAAATCCACATTTGAATGCAGGCTGTCTTATCAGTGGCGCACGACATGCGATTACGATGTAAGTGTCGTTGCATTATTATGTGTTTGTTAGCCTATCCAGTTGAAGCCACTAGATGCGGCGCTGCTGCGTTGTTCATTCAAAATATTGCGGAAAAAGAGAACATCAATGCGGAGAAGATGTTGTTTGCATCAAAACTGAAACCAAGCCATTCACACAGAATGCATATTTATCACATTTTCTAGACGGACATCTATCAGCGTTGCACTCGCGTCTCGCACAAGAGAGCCGCATGTTTAGAAAGCCAGCAAGTTCAACTTTGAAAAAACATGTCTCGAATTTATGGCGGTTTTTCCCCATCCCACTGCATCTCATGTTTTTAAATGGAAAAAGTACTCTTTATGATTGGTTTTTGGTCCTTTGTATTAAACTATGCATACATGATGCTGTTTTGTTTCTAATTGTTTAAGCAACTTAATTAATTATATATGGTTTATAAACATTAATTTAAACATGATGCACTTTTTTCAAAGATAGTCTGTTATTTTATTGCTTTGAAGAAACGTGCATAATTAATATTTTGCTCGATGCGCCCTCTTGTGGCCTCAGGAGAGAAGCCAAAAGCTTTTTCCCCCAAACTGAAATTATGCCTTTTAAATTCGAATATAATTTGAATATTGATAATATATAAGTACAAAATTCGAATTTAGTTTTTCAGCAATTTTGACAGCCCTAACGATCAATTAATCGATTAATCGTTAACCTTAATACTGCAAAATGCATTAATTGCAGTGGCATATAGTCCCCGGCATGACAGCATGTGCAAAAGCCACTCAAAACGCAGGCTTCCTCGCCCGAATTAAAGGGGTTTTAATCTAAATAAAAGGCTAGTAGCAGGACTGTAAAATGAATAGATGTGATTATGATCATTTGATAAAATGAAGAGAGTGTGCCGTAGTTACGTTTGGGATCATTTTACTTTGTTTCATATCCCGGCAAAACACTGCTGCTCACATTAAACATATTAATGTATGACAAGTGAGGTACAAAGCTTTGTTTATAAGAGAAATAATGGGTTAGCAGGCAAATGTTGTGACCATGCTTTTGCATTCATGCTGTTCGATAGGCTACATGTAAAGACATACGCGGCTGATTGTTTTTGTTTTGCCTGTTGGTCACGAATTTAATAATATTTATTGTTTCTTTTCCCAAATCCTCACCATATCACCCTCTAATTTTGCAGGTTTATTTTATTGTC
>NW_015544237.1:455749-464665 GCF_001515605.1 Sinocyclocheilus anshuiensis
GGATCCATTTTCTGCCGGATCGGGTATCGGTCAGACAAGACCGATCCAAATCCGATATTGTGCGTATACTATTCTGTGTTATTGTTAAGCCCCTCAAAAGGCACAAAAACATTATAAAACACCATAAAGTTTTCGTGCACTATATTTTAAGTGTACTGAAGCCGTTCCATAGTTTAATGTGAAGTATAGATGAATATTTAAATCAAGTTCACGTAAACATTTCTCCCTGCTGGGTCTGTCGGTCATCCTCCATTTAGCATTCAAACTGCGTGTTGCGTTTGGTTACCACAGTCAAAAGGATGAAACTCTCTTCAAGAGCGCACAATAACTGAGATTTAAAACTGTTAAAAGAAAAGGCTCAATAAATGTAATTGTTTGCGGAGTTCTGCACGCTGTGACTTAGGGCTGTCAAAAAAAAAAATTCGAATTTCGAATATTCATAGAATTTAAAATAAAAATCCACATTCGAATGCAAAAACATTGCATTTGACTTTTAGGTGTGTGTTAAGGAGGCAGCCTTATCAGCTGCGCACGAGATGCGATGACGCTGTAGCTGTCATTGCATTAGAATGTTTTTGTTAGCCTGTCCAGTTGAAGCCACTAGATGCGGCGCTGCTGCGTTGTTCATTCAAAATATTGCGGAAAAAGAGAACATCAATGCGGAGAAGATGTTGTTTGCATCAAAACTGAAACCAAGCCATTCACACAGAATGCATATTTATCACATTTTCTAGACGGACATCTATCAGCGTTGCACTCGCGTCTCGCACAAGAGAGCCGCATGTTTAGAAAGCCAGCAAGTTCAACTTTGAAAAAACATGTCTCGAATTTATGGCGGTTTTTCCCCATCCCACTGCATCTCATGTTTTTAAATGGAAAAAGTACTCTTTATGATTGGTTTTTGGTCCTTTGTATTAAACTATGCATACATGATGCTGTTTTGTTTCTAATTGTTTAAGCAACTTAATTAATTATATATGGTTTATAAACATTAATTTAAACATGATGCACTTTTTTCAAAGATAGTCTGTTATTTTATTGCTTTGAAGAAACGTGCATAATTAATATTTTGCTCGATGCGCCCTCTTGTGGCCTCAGGAGAGAAGCCAAAAGCTTTTTCCCCCAAACTGAAATTATGCCTTTTAAATTCGAATATAATTTGAATATTGATAATATATAAGTACAAAATTCGAATTTAGTTTTTCAGCAATTTTGACAGCCCTAACGATCAATTAATCGATTAATCGTTAACCTTAATACTGCAAAATGCATTAATTGCAGTGGCATATAGTCCCCGGCATGACAGCATGTGCAAAAGCCACTCAAAACGCAGGCTTCCTCGCCCGAATTAAAGGGGTTTTAATCTAAATAAAAGGCTAGTAGCAGGACTGTAAAATGAATAGATGTGATTATGATCATTTGATAAAATGAAGAGAGTGTGCCGTAGTTACGTTTGGGATCATTTTACTTTGTTTCATATCCCGGCAAAACACTGCTGCTCACATTAAACATATTAATGTATGACAAGTGAGGTACAAAGCTTTGTTTATAAGAGAAATAATGGGTTAGCAGGCAAATGTTGTGACCATGCTTTTGCATTCATGCTGTTCGATAGGCTACATGTAAAGACATACGCGGCTGATTGTTTTTGTTTTGCCTGTTGGTCACGAATTTAATAATATTTATTGTTTCTTTTCCCAAATCCTCACCTTCTCACCCTCTAATTTCGCAGTTTTATTTTATTGTCAATCCCTGTTTTCCATCTCTTACTGTGGTAAAAAAATAAAAATAAAATTTAGACTATATCCTTTTTACTTGCCAAAACGACAGATAGCACTGTTAGCCTAAACTAATCTATTTACTTTATAGAAATCTCATGGGTTTTGAAGCTCATGAAGCAATATAAATTATATGAATATAAATATAGACATGTAATAAATGTAAATATTTTAAAAATATATACTGTATGTGTGTGTATTTATATATGCATAATAAATATATACAGAACACACACATATATTATGGAAACAAAAACTTTTATTTTGTATGCGATTAATCGGGATTAATCGTTTGACAGCACTAATATATATATCTGTCCTGCTCGTGTCCCGCAGCTGTGTCAAAGCGCAGAGCCCGATATGAAACATTTATCTGGGGAAATGATAATTAAACATGACTTATTTATTACATTTCAATACAAAAGAACGTTGTATTGTTTCTGTTTTAATGTACTTTTATGTGGCCATGAATTAAGAATTCAACTTAATTCGCTCACTCATTGTAGTTAAATCATGGGTTTTCTAGGAAACAAATTAATGAAACATGGACAGTGGCCACAAATTAATAAGTCGTAGGAACGAATTATTATTAAATATTATATTTATTTATAATATAAATTATATGAATATAAATATAGACATGTAATAAATGTAAATATTTTAAAAATATATACTGTATGTGTGTGTATTTATATATGCATAATAAATATATACAGAACACACACATATATTATGGAAACAAAAACTTTTATTTTGTATGCGATTAATCGGGATTAATCGTTTGACAGCACTAATATATATATCTGTCCTGCTCGTGTCCCGCAGCTGTGTCAAAGCGCAGAGCCCGATATGAAACATTTATCTGGGGAAATGATAATTAAACATGACTTATTTATTACATTTCAATACAAAAGAACGTTGTATTGTTTCTGTTTTAATGTACTTTTAAAGTTTGGATCCCATTAAAAGCGTAATTTGTACGTTAGTGTATTATTTTCGCCAAAGATCCAGCCTCGTCAAAAATGAAACTGCTTAATCGACCATCGATAGCTTTAATCGATTGCATCTCTTACAATTAATCGATCGTCGATTAATCATCTTAATAGACATTTTTAATGATACATCTGTGTAATTAAAAGGATGAGAAGTTGTTGTTAATTACTGGCCTATATATACAAGCTCTCCATAAAACGAACAAATCAAGCCCAGCAAATTCATATAAAATATTTTAAAAACCACGTATTATACAGACACTTCATACTAATGGTATTTTATTATTTTTATTGCGCTTAATGTATTATGCCTTCAATAAAACATTTGCAATGGGTTTTTAAAAGCTGTTTGCATGCATGTTTCGAGCGCTTCTTTGCGAGCAATTGGTTGAATTGATCCGAAGCTTCAAAAGGTTAGTTTCTCCCATCATTACTCACCGGTGCTGATGCAGCGTCTTGCGGTCGAGCTCCCAGGCTAGCTCAGTGTAGAACTGCGGCTCTTTGTGTTCGACGGGGTCTGTGGCCAACGTCTCTCCGTCAAAGCGTGTGCCGCGGACTCCTGGGAAACTGACGGCCTGATGAAGAGAACACAGATCAGTCGTGCTGCTTCAGAGGAATATACACTGGAAAAGTGCTATAAATATAAACAGACAGCGATTACAATGAGAAAAACATACAAAATGTCTCTGAAAGAAGGCTCTTCTGCTCAGGAAGGCTGCATTTATTTGATCAAAAATGCAGCAAAAATGTGAAATATTATTAGAATTTAAAACAGCTGTTTTCTATGTGAATATCTGTTAAATAAAAAAAAAAAAAAGTGTAGAGTAAGTTAGATTTAAAAAAAAAAAGAAATTAACACTTTTATTCATCAAGGACGCATTAAATTGATCAAAAGCGAGAGTAAAGACATTTATAATGTTACAAAAGATTTCTATTTCAAATAAATGCTGTTCAAATTCGAACTTTCTATTCATCTGTGAATCCTGAAAAATAAAATGTATCACGGTTTCCACAAAAATATTGTGCAGCACGACTGTTTTCAACATTGATAATAATCAGAATAATATAACTTATTTATTAATTTAAAGAGTAAACTTTAAAAAAGTAATACAGTGATGGTATCAGATGATTACCATATTCATATACCGTGATATATACCGTGATACTCTAAAGTACTGCAGAGAATACCATGGTATTCTTTGATTAGTGACATATCTATAAACACATATTTACATATAATTAATAAGCATGTCTAGCCCCGAAAATCACAGGTGATTAATATGAAAAAATCACGATACTGCATTCACCTTGATTTTACTGCAGGAGTCATAAACAAACAAATCTCGCCGTTACCTTCGAGAACACAAACGACAATCAGCAGCTGCTCTGGTTTTGAAGCCATCTCATCTCTCTGCGTTAATTAATCACTCTCATAATGATTTTAGGATGATTTCTGATCTGTTGTTTGTTTTTAGCGCGTCTGTTGTGTACCGCTTACAGAAAAAATTACCCAACAACAAAAATGGGTAATTTTTGCACATTTACCATGGTAATGTCACGGTACTCTCTTAAATATATTCTAGTACTGTGTAAATACCATGTATTATGTATTTGGAAATCATTCAATATCATTGTAAATATAAGTGCCATGAAATATCCACTTATTTATTTGTAAAGTGCCATATTTACAACAGTTGTTTTCACAGTAAAACAGATCTGTTTACGCAGATCTTATATTAATTTATTATGATTTTACCGCAGGTAACAAAAATATGTTCTAAGAACGATTTGTTAGAATTTTCCCTGAACGATCAAAACGTCCAGTTTTTTAAAGTGGTGTATTTTTTTTTCTTGGCTATGCAAACGTTAAAGGAACATTCCATTTGAATGAATTTGCAAACGTTATGGGAACGTTACATTTAATGTTTCCTGAACGTTCTGAAAAGAGTAAACATTTAAAAAAAAGCTAGATGAACAATGTATAGATAATGTTTTTGTGCTAGCATTGCTAGAACATTTTTAAACACCAGATAACTGAACTAATGTTACTGGAAGAACATCT
This sequence comes from Sinocyclocheilus anshuiensis, assembly GCF_001515605.1. Lineage (NCBI taxonomy): Eukaryota > Metazoa > Chordata > Actinopteri > Cypriniformes > Cyprinidae > Sinocyclocheilus > Sinocyclocheilus anshuiensis. Next base: position 460,582 of record NW_015544237.1, read on the forward strand.
GTTTATAACTTTGAGAAAACCTTGCCAGAATGTTGTGAGAACGTTCTCTGTTATCTGGGACGTGTAGTAACAAGAACAATATTGTATTTAAGTGGGAACATAACTTGTTGACTTACTGAAACATGGTTTATTGTCATATTCTTACTGTAAACTCGACGTACTTTCACATTCGAATGGTTTCCCACACAAAAACAACCATCGGCATGTAAAAACAACCTTGACTTTTTATTTGGATTGCCAAACATGTTAAGGCAGAGACAGTATAAAAAGCAACTGCAGTTTGATGATATAGCAGACATCAAGAAAAACCTAATGACGGGACTCAACCAACCTACACCATTGACTTTCTGTCCAGCAAACCACTAGTAAACATATTTAGTTATGCATTACTATTGAAGGACTATGTCTGCCGTTTAGGTGAGGTGGGTAGACAACCATACATTGCACTGAATCAATACAAAGGTACATAAGCTAGTTATAGTCGCTGTTGAGCTTCGTTCAACTATGTACAACTATATACATCACGATAATACTGTATGGCACTGAGATGAACTGTCGAGTGACATCCACTTTATACGATACAATAGATTAATGGCTGTTAATAACAGTATATTCATGTTAATAAGTCAATGCGGAGCGAGCCACCTTAAAGTCACTTAGAATCTATTGCAACCCGTCCTTTACCACACAGAGGTGATGAAATAGCAAATACATTCAATAGTATGGTTACAAGACAATATAAGTGCATACAAACAGCTAGATGTAGCCATTTACAGGCAAAATCCAATGACCAGAGGGTTTACCCAGACCTTGTTTGTAACTGGCACCTGAAGGAAATGTTTTTCAGGTTCGTGTCACCGTGTAGCCATGTCTAGTTCCACTGCAGCCCTCTATTAGTACATTCATTGGTTAGAAATGAAATTAGTCGCTGCCTCTAATGGAGGCGATGTGTAACACCATGGAATTGATGTCTGTGAATCCTTGCGTGAGTCGGGAGCATCTCACATCTTCCCGTCGTTTTCTGCAGATTGAGATTAAACAGACAATAAGAAACCCAGCTTACAAAAATATGTTCTAAGAACGTTTTGCTGATGTTCCCAGTGAGTTATGAAAACTTTGAATGGTCAAAACGTCTAATTATACAATTAAACGTTATAGGAACTTATAGGAAGTGATCATTTTGCAAACATTCTGTACATTCTTTGTTCTGAAACAAGTAGCAACATTTAAAAAAAAGTTAGATGTGCATCCAACTGAAACGTTTCAGAAAAACGTTCCATGAATGATGTATAAATATTTTTTTTGTTACAATGCTTTGAGAACATTATTAAAGACCACATGACTCTAAACTATAACTCTAAAAATGTTCAACTGCTTCAGCTCAATCAATCAATTCAGTTAAGTATTTATTAGACGCCTTTATTCAAAGCGACTCGCGCTACATTCAAGGTGTACATTTCCAGGGTTGCCAGGTTTGTGCGAAACACAACCAGCCCAATTGCTATTCAAAACTAGCCCAACCACGTTTTTTCGGCGGTTTTTGAATTTCCGTTCGGTCCTCTCAGTTGAATTACCATTCCCTGGGGTGGGATTTCTTTAACCCGTGCACTAGGGCTGTCAAAAAAATTAGAATTTGAAATATTCTTCGAAATTAATGTAAAAATTCACATTCGAATGCAAAAACGTTGCATTCGAATTTTAGGTGTGCATCAGGCAGCCTTATCAGTGGCGCACGAGATGCGATGGCGATGTGTTGCATTTTAATGCTTTTTTTAGCCTATCCAGTTGAAGCCACTAGATGCAGCGCTGCTGCGTTTTTCATTCAAAATATTGCAGAAAAAGAGAACAATGCGGAGAAGATCTTGTTTATGGCAAAACTGAAACCAAACCGTTCACACAGAACGCATATTTATCGCATTTTCTAGAGGGACATCTATCAGCGTTGCACTCGCATCTCGCACAAGAGAGCCGCATGTTTAGAAAGCCATGTAAAATTAATGCAAGTTCAACTTTGAAAAAAATATCTCGAGACTTTATGGCGGGGCTTTTTTCCCATTCCACTGCATCTCATGTTTTTAAATGGAAAAAAGTACTCTGTGTGATTGTCTTTCGGTCCTCTGTATTAAACTATGCATACATGCATGTTGCTGTTTTGTTTCTAATTGTTTAAGCAACTTAATTATATATATATGGTTTATAAACCTTATTTTAAACATTATGCACTTTTTTCAAAGATAGTCGTGTTATTTTATTGCTTTGAAGAAACGTGCATTAGTATTATTTTGCTCGATGCGCCCTCTTGTGGCCTCAGGAGAGAAGCCGAAAGCTTTTCCCCCCTAACTGAAATTGTGCCTTTTAAATTCGAATATAATTCGAGTATTGATAATATTTAAGTACAAAATTCGAATTTAGTTTTTCAGCCATTTTGACAGCCCTATCGTGCACTAAAAAACAACCCACGGCAACAGTGTAAAAGTAGCCCAAATCTGCTGAAAAACCAAATTGGCAACCCCGATACATTCCCTGGGAATCGAACCCATGACCTAATGCCATGATCTACTGTTTGAGCTACAGGAATTTATTTTATTGCAGAGGTAATTGCATTTGTTTTCTCACCGCTGGAGCAGGTCTGTGTCGTCGTCACTTGCTGGTTTGCAACCAGCGCCGCAGAGCTCAAACCTGAAGGATCATAGATCACAGAACATTACAATCAACTCTTACCACATGCATTCTTCACGGTAAACATGCTTAAAGGCCTCATATCATTTTTATCAAGCAATTTTGTTCCCTTAAGTTGCACCCAAAACCATTCATAGTTTAGTTTTTCATGAGCATTCCCACTCTCTCTTGCACTTAGAATTAAATGGGTAATTTTTGCTATATTTTCACACAAACAGCAACGGGAGAGTTGATTCTTGACAATATGGAGAGAGGGTTTGTGGCGCACGAGTCAAAAAGCTTGAGTCGTGCAGTGTGCATTTGGCATAGGACTGATATGTACACGTCCTCTTAGTATGTGACATAGCAAAAGCACTTGTGGCTCATGTACCTGTTTACATTCATCTGTCATAAAGTTACAGAAGTTCAGAGTCAGTTTTGCAGATTAGTTTAGATGGATGCCATGCTCTTCATTGACTGGAGAGCAACCATTGTGAATGTTACAGACCTGAATGTTACAGTATGTTTTTTATTAAATTTATGGGATTTTTATGCCTTTATTCGGACAAGACAGTAGAGAGCAGACAGGGTAGCGAGAGAGGGAAATGGGATCGGTAAAGGACCACAAGACGGGATTTGAACTCGGGTTGCGCTGTATGTTTTAATAGCACAACAAACTCTTGTTTTACAAGACTCCTCATGATATGAGCCCTTTAATATAGGCTATAGTGAGTTCAGTAGTGTAGTATAGTTCAGTTGTTTTTGACCTTTTCACCTTGAAAGGGGTCATACTGGCCAGACACCAGCGTGTAGCTCATGCCCAGGTGAGTGAGATGATGCGCCTGAAGGTGGCGGCCGAAGGAAACCGATTCTCTCTCCCGTTCAGTCTCGCGTTCCTGCTCTGGAGACCCTCTTTCTCCAGGCTGAAGGAGTAAAACATAATGTGTAAACAACTTTGAAATACTTTGAATAAAATATGTGTCTCTGATTGTCATATATTTTAATTTCGTTAGACTGTCAAAGCCCTTTAACTGTACATAAACAATTTGAAGGAATGCTGTCAACTTGTCTTTGGACAACAGGACACATACAGTATCTCACAGAAGTGAGTACACCCCTCATATTTTTGTAAATATTTTATTATATCTTTTCATGTGACAACACATGTAAAATGTTAAAGGACCTACATGAAACCATGACATTGATCAACTGTCTAATTCATTTAAGTTCAAGTACATCACTATAAACATGTTTTGTGAGTCCATTGTGTACACAATTCCCAACAATTTGCCAGCATTAATTTTTTGTACTTTACATTTTATTGCTGTGTGTCTGGATGTTCCTGATGGAACTATATTTCTGTCATGACAACTCTCGGAGGGATTGACATGGTAATGTACATGACAATGTTAATGTATTTGGTCTT
>NW_015544237.1:465980-471369 GCF_001515605.1 Sinocyclocheilus anshuiensis
TATGGTCTTGGCCACCGTGCTGCAGCTCAGTTTCAGGGTCTTGGCAATCTTCTTATAGCCTACGCCATCTTTATGTAGAGCAACAATTCTTTTTTTTCAGATCCTCCGAGAGTTCTTTGCCATGAGGTGCCATGTTGAACTTCCAGTGACCAGTATGAGAGAGTGAGAGCAATAACACCAAATTTAACACACCTGCTCCCCATTCACACCTGAGACCTTGTAACACTAATGAGTCACATGAAACCGGGGAGAGAAAATGGCTAACTGGGCCCAATTTGGACATTTTCACTTAGGGGTGTACTCACTTTTGTGGCCAGAGGTTTAGACATTAATGGCTGTGTGTTGAGTTATTTTTAGTGGACAGCAAATTTACACTGTTATACAAGCTGTACACTCACTACTTTACACTGTAGTAAAGTGTCATTTCTTCAGTGTTGTCACATGAAAAGATATAATAAAATATTTACAAAAATGTGAGGGGTGTACTCACTTCTGTGAGATACTGTACAGTATGTAAAATGTTAAAGGACCTACATGAAACCATGACATTGATCAACTGTCTAATTCATTTAAGTTCAAGTACATCACTATAAACATGTTTTGTGAGTCCATTGTGTACACAATTCCCAACAATTTGCCAGCATTAATTTTTTGTACTTTACATTTTATTGCTGTGTGTCTGGATGTTCCTGATGGAACTATATTTCTGTCATGACAACTCTCGGAGGGATTGACATGGTAATGTACATGACAATGTTAATGTATTTGGTCTTGGCAGAATAGATCTGCTATGCTGCTGCTGCGGCAGAGCAAGTACCAAGACCTGCTACTGCCAATACATCCACAACATGCTGCTGTGAGCATGTAAGAAATGCTGCTGCTGCACATATAACATACATGAAATAACCTCCATATAGCATACATGAATCACCTCGTAGCAGATCTATACAGGTGGAGCTGGGGAAGGTGGAGGGTTTCTGAAGCAAGCTGCAACTGCTACGGCAAGCACTAGTCATATATTTGAATGTTGAGCAGCGAGCTCATTGGCTACCGATACAGGAGAGAGCCAATCAGCTGTGCCATGTGATAATGATGTCATTAGGTCAGATTGAGTTAGACCAATCGGACTGCGCCATCTAGAGTTTCATGCCAGAACACTGTATTTACGTTGTGGGTATTTAGCAGATGCTGCTATCCAGAACAATTTTAGCTTCACAGTTTGTATAGACCACATTTAGGTCCATATTATAAGCCTTACTAAAAATGGTTTACTTGTTTTTTGAAGTGAGATACATACAACAGGAGATTTGCCATGATACGGCAGGAGAGGATGTGACAGAAGCTCTAATGCTGTTGAATCTGTTACTGGTTTGCTGCTTTGTACCCCTTCTGAATCCTCTCTCCCTGCCGTTTTTCCATACAGAGGGTAATGGAAACCTAGATGGAAAACACACAACTTACACTTTACAAGTAGTTTGTAGTACAAGCTCCACTATATGAAAGTTTTGGGGTCATATTTACGATGTACAGAAGACGATTACCTGGGTAATTATGCACCAAAGCTGGAGACATCACTCTGTAAGCATTGCTGCTCGTCTCACACAGGTGTAAATATGGGTAGGAGTGCTGAAACTGGATGAAGGACTGCTGGGGTGACGACGCGGCCCCTCTTGCATTCTGCGAGTCTTCAGACATCTCATCCGCTATCTCGTCCACCTCCGGTCTGGTACTTTCCTCGATGACCTCGTCAGCCATCTCACACTTGACGTTCTGGTGTTCAGACTCCAGCCTGGACTCGGGCTCTAGAGGCAGGTGCCAATCTTTCCCCTTGTCTGGACTCAGACTCATTTCCTCAGAGATCCTGTTGACCTCTTGATTTTGCTGCTTCACATATTTGGACTGATAAGAGTGGCTCCAGGACTGAGATTCTGAAGCCTAAACCCAGAGGAACATCTACTGTCAAATAGTTTCTGGTCTGACAACCAATGAAATTACACACCTTACAGGGAAGCCCTTTGTTATGAAACAGTAGCCCTGAGAAACTAGTGTTTAATGAGTTCTTTGTCATGGAAAATTTCAAAAAGGATGGCATTGTCTTAAAAATAAATATGCTCTCAATCATCAAAGAATCCTGGCAATTTGATCATTTGATGATTAAGGATCATATTTCCAAAACAACATAATTTGGATTGATATTCCAGCAAAACCAAGGACATTTCTAGAAGTCTGTTATTGTCTTTATAAGAACATTTCCTCAGTAAATGATAAGTAACATCAGTAACTTACATTTAGAAATGTTACATTTGTGTCCACATTTGATTTTGAGTTTGAACTCTCCAAACTGAGGTCTTCAGATTCCTTGAGAACCCCTTGTTCTTTTGACATGGAGATATGGGACGTTTTCCCCTGTTGCTGCTGCTGCTGAAACGACAGCTGCTTGTCCAAATCCACATAGATGAAGCCAGGTTTTGCACAGTTAATCTTAGCAGAGTTCGCCCCTTTATGAATCGACTGAGGAGAGCTTATAAATGGTTTTTGCTCATCCTTTGTTCGTTCCTTTTGCTCAGATCCTCGTCTAACTTGACCTCTACTCTTGCTATACTGCATTTCCTCACAGCATGCCTCACTGAGAGGTCTGTGGGTGCTGGGCATCATTAGAACCTTCTGGTCCATTGAAACACCCCGGCTGTACTGTCCATAGTACAAAGACTGAGCCAGCGCTGTGTGCGTTTCAGCGTACTGAAGCTGTGATTGGGAACTTGAGTGGCTAGAGGATTCTGAGCTTTTTATATCCTCATTTAAATCTCTCAAATCATCCTTCGTCCGACCGTAAGGTGAGGCCACCTTATGGAACGAAGTGGAATTGGCTTGCCCAGAATGCAAGTAACCTGGGATGCAATGGGATTCATAACCATGGCTGTGAGATGTGGACTGGATCTCTTTTCCTGGTGTCACTGTGGGAGCGTTACTCATTGAGGGAATTTTGGGATTGATGTTGCTGTTTGAGTTTGAATCTTGTGTCGAGTTCTTTCTGGACCTTGAGTTTGACCCACCATCCTCAGCTGCATCGGATATGTCGGAGTATGCAGGACTGTTTGTTTTAGCACTCGTTCCATCTCCGTTTGTAAGAGGGACGCAGTCCGTTCTTGCAGAGCTCCCAATGGAAGGACTCGGTGCATTGTCTGAGAAGGTGTACACCTTGTCGGCCTCAGCTCTGATACTCGCCATGCGGCTTTCTTGCATTTCACTTGGACCGTTTACAACATCTTGCTTGCTCAAGTGCTCTTTCAAGAGGCTCACAGGAAAGTCTTTCGCGATACTCTTTGTATCGTCCGTTTTTGTGTAAATCGGGTCACTTTTGGGACTCCGGGTATCTTTACAATTCCTGTCCTTTAATCGATGCTTTTCCTTTCTCTTACTGTCTTTGCTCAGGACTGCGGTGGCGTTGGCCATGTTAACTTGTGCAATAACGTCCAGCTTTGGCTTGATGGGTTTCAGTGAGAGGTTCTTGGCTTTAGTGAGGGCAACAGTCGGAGAAGCCTGATGAGAAGAAACTTCTGTGATTTTAGTGGAAAATGCAGCGGGTGGAATAGCGGTCAGCTTCGGAGGAGCAGGGGCAGCGTTGATGAGTCTGTTGGTTCGAGACTTGGCTAAGCATCTCTCAGTGAACCCTTCTTTCTTAACTTTGTTACATATGTCCCTCTTATCAATAGCACCCTCCGCTTCGAGCTTAGGCATCTCAACAGATGTGTTACGATCCGTCATGAGGCAATTCTCAAGGACAACGGACATGTTGGAAATGAGTGGGAGGTTGCTCAGATCGTCAATTGATCCGTCTTTACTTGCCACATTTGGGCGTAGTTTTGCATTGGCTATGGGACTGCTATCATTGTTGAGCAATGCTTTCCTGCTCTTTGGAGAACCGACTGCATTGAGTTTATACATGCTTCTGGGCTTCTTGGAGATGATGTTCTCAGAAGAATCAAAAGGTACTGAGCTGAGTGCTTCATCAAAATCTGAAAGTCTGTCCTCGCTCTCCACCTCAAACTCTTGCTTTCTGTCACTGTTCAGGTGAGCGTGTGACTGGTGGTAACGGAGCCCGTTGATATGTTTGTACTTCTTGTTGCAGTTTGGATGCGGACAGTCTATTAGCATTGGCGATGCGCAAACTTGATCAAGAAACACAGGGTCGGATTTACCCTGAGGGGTGGAAGGAGCGCTCCTGGATTTGGCTCGTATCCTTTTCCCATTCCCATTTCTAATGTCATCCGAGACCAAGCTTAAATCTAGATCGGCTGGGGCTTTGCCTTTTCGTTTTCCACACATAAGTGGATTGGATTTGATGTCATCCACGGCGTAGTATCCTGGTGTCCTACAGCCACTGAGGTTCAGACTCCCTCGTCTTCCTTTGTTGCCGATTCCCACACCGCGCCTCTTGTGAGTTAGCCCTCGTATCTTGGAAAGACTCGGGTCTACAGCTGGTTGATCTGGTATGGCCAGCCGCATCCGTTTACCACGTCCACGTGCGTAAGGCATTTCAGAGTCACTCATTAGTGATTCACAAAACCTAGTTAAGAACAACAAGGAGTCATGAGTGTATGTAAATAAATCAACTTTCTTAAAATTAACGGATCTAAATTCAAAACAGGTTTGAATCTTGACCTAAAATACTTCTTGAATCTTAATTTAAATGTATATATACTAGGGATAGCAAGATTCACCGATCGGTGCATCGGCATAAAAGTTAATGATGCGATGCATCGATTTTAAAAAAGTGTGCATCGGATACAAGTTAGAATTTGTATTGTATTTATATTTGCATCAGTAAAAACCGATTAATTTATATATAAGTATACTTGTATTATTAAGAAAGCAGTGGTGGACAGTAACGGAGTAGTTTTACTTCGTTACTGTACTTATTAAGTACATTTTTCAAGTATCTGTACTTTACTGGAGTAATTTTATTTTGAGTAACATTTACTTTTACTTCACTACATTCCAAAGCATAAGATCGTATTTTTTACTTCACTACATTTCATAAAACATATCGTTACTCCTTACAATATATCACATGCTCTGACACGCAGAAGCGGTGTCTGATTCAAGAACGAACTGATTCTTTTCAATTAACCTTTTAAATCGGTTCGCAAATCGCACCAAACGATTCACTCACGAATTAGAATGAACCGATTGCAGCTGTTCTCAAGTCGACAACTCACTGATTTAAATGATCCGTTTAGTGCGAGTCTCCAGTGAACTGAATTCACAAGTAAGAACCGGGAGATCTTGTGAGCGCGCGCGCGACTGATGCTGCTAAAAGTAAGTTACTAATGTCGAATTTTAGGATTAATTATTGTAACTGAAAATCATATTTAGGTCAAAACTGTCA
>NW_015544237.1:472937-486859 GCF_001515605.1 Sinocyclocheilus anshuiensis
GGGGTGTTTTTACACCACAGACAAGGTTTGAGAAGAAAAAAATCATTATGAAAATATAATTATATTTTCCTTAAAATGTTCTTCCTAACTTCAGGCCTTATTCTCTCGCATGTCATATATAACTGTGATGTTCTGCAAAACAACAAGCTTCAAAACACTTTTTTCTTACTGGTGAAAATCAGATGGTCAAATCGCAGTGTAAACTTCACAGTGGACATTACATCACTCTCGTCAACGTAGTCCATATCAACAACAAAAATATATCTTGACTCCATATAGTGGTTATTTTGGGAAAATCCCAGGTATTTTGAGCAGTAGTATTATAAAAAAATATGTGCTAATATAAAATGAAATTAAGTAGCCTATATAAAATTGCAAAATAAATCTATCTATCAGTACTTTTTTACTTAAGTACATAAAAAAATCGAGTACTTTAGTACTTTCACTCGAGTAAAATTGAAAAAGGAGTACTTTTACTTTTACTGGAGTAATATTTTATTATACGTATCTGTACTTTTACTCAAGTACTTGATTTGTGTACTTCGTCCACCACTGTAAGAAAGTGACCAATAATTTGTAACCAATGTTTTATATGTAGATTGATTTCTCCTCTCTAAACTGTTTCTCAAGTGTGTCCTCTCATCACCACTACGTGAATATGACGTATCACAACACTACTGTCATGATCTCTAGCTGGAGTGCCCATGAGCTTCGCTAGAGGGCACTCCATTCCAGACTCTTGCCACTTTACCCCGGACTCCATTTCCTATAATCCTTTTCCCGGACTCATCAGCACTCACCAATTGCAGTCACCTGTCTCTCATGACCTCATCAGTCACACACTATAAGAATGGAACACACACACACACACACACTCACCGCTGATGATGGTTAGCCTTTTTAGCCTGTAGCGTTTTCTAGTTTCTGTTCTGTTTCCTTGCCTTCGTGTTTTTGATCTTGGACTGTTTCCTTGTTTTTGATTGTTTGCTGCCTGCCTTGACCATTGCCTATTTATTGGATTACTCTTTTGGATTTGCCTTGGATATTACTGTTTTGCTGGTGTTTGACCCTGCTTGTCTGACTACGATCTTAATAAAGCTGCATTTGGATCCTCAACTCTGTCACTCTCCACACGTTACAACTACAGAGACAGAGGAGTGTCCTGAGAGTCACATAAATTAACATGGCAGAGGTAGAGCTGCATCTTCCACCAAATAATTACAATCAACCAAAGAAATAAAAGCAAACTATCTGTACCATATTGAATTGCATAGCATCATATTTTTTCCATTGCACTGAATTGCATTGAATCACATTGTATTGAATCGAATCGAAATCGGATCGCACTGCAACGTAATTGGAGTGAATCGTAGCGCATTGCATCAGTAGCTGCTTCATATGTAAGGAATAATCAACGGCTTGTCATGCATTTAAGGATTTTAAATGTACGACGTGGAGGCCAAGAACCACCCGCATAGTGCATTTAAAATCCTTGAATGCACAGCAAGCCGTTGATTATCCCACTTATTTCATGGTCATTTACCAAGTTATAGACAAGTTAAAACTAGTATTGCTCTTTGCAGTGAAATATTTGACCAGAAGGGTAAAAATGACGTTTGTTATTTTCGTCAGTTACGGCTCGTTAGCTCTAGCATTCTGCCCACTTCAAATCAGACACAGAGATTAAATAATGCGGTAAGATCACATTTATTTGAATGAGTTATAGCATTTATTTCAATTAATTATCAATCGAGAGAGAGAATGAGAGAGATGGTAGTTGTGTGTGTGTTACCTGTGTGCTGCGTCGGCGCGTCTATCTCAACAAACATTTAATTACTTAAAAAACAGTGATTTTACCACCTCGTTGTTGAGGAATATAATGTAGTGATCTAGTATCTTGGCTATTTTATTAATAAAAATCACGGGGAAGCGTTGATAAGTTTATGTGTGTACGCATCGCAATCTGCGATCTCCGACTTTCTCTCTCTCTTTCTGTGTGTGTTTGTGTGCGAGTGACGTGTGTGGGTTTTTGTGCAACAATTAAAGCAGCGCATTAATATAGAACGGTGATTAAACTGACTTGGAACTACCTGTGCATTAAACAGTTTTACTGTATACCTGCCAGCCAATCAGAATCCAGTATTTAGTCAGACTATGGAATAAGTATCTTTAATGTATCGTATAGCCAATGATACGATACATTCAAAATACTTATTCCATAGTTCCAATGCACTGAGATGCGTATCGCATCAGCCTCAGTTATGGAGATGAACATCCCTAATATATACACTACAAGTTAAGCATTCAAGAATAAAGGAAAGTGTTTTACCGTGGTGGAGCCCAGTCATGCTTGGTACAGTCCAAGAGAGTGCCCACATAGGTCCTTTTCCTCCATGTGACATTCACAACTAGAACTCCTGAAATCAAAGAGAAACAGTCACATAATGAGTCCCTCTGAAATATTAAAAGTAAAAAGCACTCAAAATATTCCAAAAGATTCAAACATTTTCTACAAACACCAAATAAAACCATTAGGTTTAGCCATATCTTGATGCTTTTACTGTATTTTTGAATGGATTCATTCTGTGCTTGATAAGATGGTGGTCTGCAATTTTAATTTGCTTAATCAATATGCAACCAGTGTCTCCTCTTCCTTCAAATGCTTCCGTCTCACAGCTGCTTTGAAAACGCAGTCCTGTGGAGCTAATGACAAAACTCGCCCTTCACTCATCACATATCCAGTGAAACCAATTTGAATGCAGTCAATCATAATGTGGTGAAGAAGAAATAGTGATGCGAGATACTAACCGAAAGCACATGCATGCATATAATTTTACAACAGCATCTTGTTTTATGTGTGTGGAACATTGCACAGAATAACAAGCTCTCACCTTCCTCCGTCTCATGCCACACAATACCCTCTAGATTGACGCTCGTTCCTGGTTGACATGGCTCCATGTAGCTGGACTCGAGGGCTTTCTCGGCTTCCTGTGTGTTAGTTCCAACTGACCGCGTCTTAACACTCAACTGGAGAGAGAAAGAGATCACAAACACTGTGCCAGCTGAAGTATAATACAGTTGCATGCCAGTTTCTTGTTGATCAATTGCATCAAAATATTTGACTTCTGTATTTTTTAATTCTGCAATCAAGTGATCAAGGAAAACACACAAAAGCTCCTACAGCAATGACAGCATGTCAGAATAGCCTCGTGAATGATGTCTATCTGAGCGATGTCACTGGAATCAAGGCAAAATGCAAAAAGACATCTAGATAAGGGACAATAGAGCAGAATGGCCAAGACTGGAGGGGGTGGAGCTTGTCTCTATATTTAAAATGTAAATAGCACACGAAAGGCAATTTGGCTTTAAACAAGCCAGTATGTCTTTGTCCAAAACAAGCAGAGGGAATTATGATGCTTAGGTTTCCAATAGCAACAGACGTGAAGAATTTCACAAGGGCTGCGTTAACAAAGGAAATGGCTGACAAACAAAAGACAACCTCTTTATATTGATATCGCGATATAAATCCATCATTGCAGGGAAGGTGTTTGGTGCTCGTTTTGCTATTTGACGAATCTCGCCGGCTGCATTGAGATTCGCGCATAGCGCACAAAGAAGCAAACAGACGCACGAAGCACCTTTGCTTTTTTAGCGCATTTGAACACTGAACATTGAATCCGCCATCAGCTCAACCTACAGCCTCGCGCTCGTTGCTTCATAACGCAGTAGCGGGATTCGTATGTGATCGCACGCGTCAATCGTGCATGGAAGGAAAGATGCGAGCTTACCGTTCTTAGGCTGTGCTCCTCGGTGTTTGTGTGGTCAACAATAGCCGCATCCATTCCGCCCCTGCCGATGAGATTCTCCGTTCCGTTCTCCGAAAGCGGGCCAAATTCATCGCTTGGCTTCTCCTTCCGCGTCTTAGCCGAGTCTTTCTCTCTGTTCACTCCTTTGCTCTGGGTTTTGCCCTTTTTGCCGTCTTTGGCTCTGCCGAGCGGCGCGGGTTCGTCGCTGTCCACCGGCGCTGGTGCTGGATTCATCTCTCCGCCGCGTCCTTGAGCCTCGCGCCGCTTACTGACGCATGCTTTGGGAATGCCGCTCACAATCTCCAGCGACGGGAATCGATCCATGTCCGTGGAGGAATTCCTTCGTTTCAGCTTGAATTTCTTGAGCTCTTTGCAGAGGAACGGCTGCGTCAGGCCGTCGAACGCGGCGCCTCCTGCGTTTGCGCAATTGTATTCCAGCGCTTCGCGACCTTCCGCAGCGCTTTTAACGCTCAAAATGCGATTCATCTCCAATCTCTGTCGATCCTTCTCTAAATCCGCGTCCAGGTCGATGATCAGATTCCCAACGCCGATCTCCCAGTCATCCCCGCTGTCATCCGGATCCGCTCCGTGCGTCTTGATTCTCTGCCGAAGGGAGGAACTGACTGACATTCTCCTCACAGGATTTCTGACAGAAAACGGTGATGAATCCTAAATCAAGTGGATGGGAGGGTATTAATCACACACGAGTGCTAATAGAGATGGTGCTGGTGAAACGCTGCACACATTAAAACATCTTGGATCAACATGTGTAGTGTTTTGAGTGAAGGATTGCGGTTGTGTTGCAAATGAATCCATCAATAAGTTACAGCAACATCGTTTCTGCGGTTCTCAAAAAGTCGTGATTCTTTCTTCCACAAATGAAGGCCTTAAAAAGCGTTATATCAGAGCAGTAGAGTCATTAAGTCATTGAATGTTGCATTCATTGAATGAGTATCTTCCTCAGCATCTTTATCACAACATTAAATCAAGATAAACTTACTCCAAATGTAAAATGTCTTGAAATATTGAACGAAATAAAGTGAGCATAAGCTTAAATCAAGTACAAATATCTATCAATGTAATATGAAAACTTGTTTTCTCTTTGAACTCTTTGTTTTCTCTATGCACAAATATGTGCATAAATCTTCTGTTCCAGATTCATACACATTATTATTATTATTTATTGTTAAGTCTTACTATTTAAATGTTTTCTGTTCTCATGTCAGATATGTATGCATGTATGTACCAAGAGCACCTTAAAAACCACAACAAATTCCTTGCATGTCTGCACACACTTGGCAAATAAAGCTAATTCTGATTCTGAATTAAGTCGATTTTGGCAGATATCGGTTCTTGTTTTATGTTGATCAGTTTCTCAGAAAACAAGACTTCTTATCTTTAGTCATGTTGCATTTCAAGTAAACGTATTTTGATTTAAGGTTCTTCAGACATGTGCATTGAAAAACTCCTTAGACATGTACATTATAAGAGAACATCTTGACATAGTGTGTTCCCTTCAATTTATTCCATACTTGGTCTTAAAAAGGTCTTAAACGCATACATTTAGCTTCATCAAACTACATAAACCCTTTAAACTGCCACAATTGTTTCTGTCATTTCTGCTCAATTCAGAGTTTCAATCTAAAATTAAATTAAAAGTCAAAAAAGTGCAATGAGCTACACTGTAAAAAGGGCATATGGTGTATTTGTGTGTATTAGTTAGCAGTTGCATTTTCCATTACCCTGACTAAAAATTTCTCACAGTTTATAGCTGCAACTTTGGCGCTCCAAAACTGCAATTTTACAGTTTTTGTTTTAATGTATATGTATAGATACAATAATGCATGGAAAACACAAATAATATGGTTAAAATCATGCCATTTATTTAATGCATTGCATCTTTCAATGTCTCTCTTGTCTAGAACAGTGTTGCATTGGCACTAAGACATGTGCAAACCCACTTTCTCCCGAATGATCAGAATTAGTAGGTTCTTAGTAAATCTAACAGCGTCTAAGAACAGCAGCCGGAACAGACGGCGTTTGAAGACAGGATGAAGATAAGCTCAAATACAGCCTCTGTTCAGAGCGAGTTTGACTGAAAAATGACAAGAATTTAATTTCAGGCTTGGCAGTGAAAAATGCCATCAATGTTCTGAGTTAACAAAAGTGTTAGTGCAAAAATGAACATTACAGGGTTAGTTCACCCAAAAATTGAAATGTTGTCATCATTTACTCACCTTCATGTCGTTCCAAACCTGTATGGATTTTTTTCTGATCAACACAAAAGATATAATGATGACAGAATTTTCATTTTTGGGTGAACTGTCTCTTTAAATTTATTTCAAGCATCATTTAATCTGCTTTTTTTTTTTTAGGTAAGTGTCGTTACATAAAAAATATATAAACAAATAAACTTGAACATTTCTGTAGCACTGGTTATTTCAGCTCAATATATTAAAAATACTGTCAGTCGATTTGGCGACGGCGAACAAATCAGGTCAATATACAAATGTACTGATTGTAACACAGTCACTTCACGTTCTCTTCATGAGTAGAAGGTCAGAACACTCTGATGGTTTCCTCGGACAAGAAGTATTGGTGGCAGATCTTTAGATAACGTGTCCAGCCAGGTCATGTAAAGAGCGCTGGACACCGTCCCCTTCCTGGCGAGCGGCATGGTTCTGCCAACCCCAAATGAATCAGATACTCGGGTGAATCAAATCAAGGCACCTGTGTGCTTCACAAGGGCCACATACATTCAAGTGTTTTATGTGTTAAATGTGTGGTCAGTACTTACATGACAATGAGGTTGGCTGTGCTCGAGTGTTCCTTCAGAAGCTCGTTCAGTCTGATCTGGCGATTCGACTGAATGAAAGAACAGTAAGAACTGATGTCACTTACATGTTGATGCTATTCAGACATTATTTGGGGCCGTTCGCACAGAACAAAGCAAAAATGTGACACACGGGCAATGGAATGGGGAAAAACGCAAGGTCTACACTCTAAAAAATGCTGGGTTGTTTCAACCCAACTTTGGGTCAAATATGTGTAGGGACGTGTTTTTTAAAGTGCCCCTATTATGGGTTATGAAAGGTTCATATTTTGGGTTTGGGAGTCCCCAACAACAGGTTGACATGCATGCAAGGTCAAAAACACTTTTATTGTCTTATCATATGCATTTATTTTTACCTTGTTCACTCAACGACTCCCAAACGATTCATTCAACGATTCATTTTTCCAAACCCCTGCTTTGCGTGACGCTAATCTGCGGTGATTGGTCTGATTGGATCTCGCCTGTAAAGCCTGATAAAGCAGCGTTTGTGAGCGCAGTGCTGCTTTGTGTACAGCGTTACCGGGGAAACAGATATTTTACCGCTCCAAAAGCGGCACCTAGTGGCAAAGAATGAATTTGCATTTTCTTTCAGACCAACCCGTGGGCGGGCAATATGCTAATGTTTCATGTTGACATCAACATGAAACGGCTTGGGATTCGTTTTATAAAAGATTTGTTTAAATGATTCAGAGTTTATACACGGTCAGATTTAAAACTTTGCAGGATGTTTTCATTCACTTAGAGCTGTGTTACACACGGCATGCGGCATGATTTTCAAAAATCCATAATAGGGGCACTTTTATGGTCTGTTTATGCTGGTCTGTTCCTGCTCATAACACACAATGCCGGATAAAAACCAGACTAAATTATGCCTTCTCTGACCCACCTCAGTCCCCATTATTATTATTATTTATTGTTAAGTCTTACTATTTAAATGTTTTCTGTTCTCATGTCAGATATGTATGCATGTATGTACCAAGAGCACCTTAAAAACCACAACAAATTCCTTGCATGTCTGCACACACTTGGCAAATAAAGCTAATTCTGATTCTGAATTAAGTCGATTTTGGCAGATATCGGTTCTTGTTTTATGTTGATCAGTTTCTCAGAAAACAAGACTTCTTATCTTTAGTCATGTTGCATTTCAAGTAAACGTATTTTGATTTAAGGTTCTTCAGACATGTGCATTGAAAAACTCCTTAGACATGTACATTATAAGAGAACATCTTGACATAGTGTGTTCCCTTCAATTTATTCCATACTTGGTCTTAAAAAGGTCTTAAACGCATACATTTAGCTTCATCAAACTACATAAACCCTTTAAACTGCCACAATTGTTTCTGTCATTTCTGCTCAATTCAGAGTTTCAATCTAAAATTAAATTAAAAGTCAAAAAAGTGCAATGAGCTACACTGTAAAAAGGGCATATGGTGTATTTGTGTGTATTAGTTAGCAGTTGCATTTTCCATTACCCTGACTAAAAATTTCTCACAGTTTATAGCTGCAACTTTGGCGCTCCAAAACTGCAATTTTACAGTTTTTGTTTTAATGTATATGTATAGATACAATAATGCATGGAAAACACAAATAATATGGTTAAAATCATGCCATTTATTTAATGCATTGCATCTTTCAATGTCTCTCTTGTCTAGAACAGTGTTGCATTGGCACTAAGACATGTGCAAACCCACTTTCTCCCGAATGATCAGAATTAGTAGGTTCTTAGTAAATCTAACAGCGTCTAAGAACAGCAGCCGGAACAGACGGCGTTTGAAGACAGGATGAAGATAAGCTCAAATACAGCCTCTGTTCAGAGCGAGTTTGACTGAAAAATGACAAGAATTTAATTTCAGGCTTGGCAGTGAAAAATGCCATCAATGTTCTGAGTTAACAAAAGTGTTAGTGCAAAAATGAACATTACAGGGTTAGTTCACCCAAAAATTGAAATGTTGTCATCATTTACTCACCTTCATGTCGTTCCAAACCTGTATGGATTTTTTTCTGATCAACACAAAAGATATAATGATGACAGAATTTTCATTTTTGGGTGAACTGTCTCTTTAAATTTATTTCAAGCATCATTTAATCTGCTTTTTTTTTTTTAGGTAAGTGTCGTTACATAAAAAATATATAAACAAATAAACTTGAACATTTCTGTAGCACTGGTTATTTCAGCTCAATATATTAAAAATACTGTCAGTCGATTTGGCGACGGCGAACAAATCAGGTCAATATACAAATGTACTGATTGTAACACAGTCACTTCACGTTCTCTTCATGAGTAGAAGGTCAGAACACTCTGATGGTTTCCTCGGACAAGAAGTATTGGTGGCAGATCTTTAGATAACGTGTCCAGCCAGGTCATGTAAAGAGCGCTGGACACCGTCCCCTTCCTGGCGAGCGGCATGGTTCTGCCAACCCCAAATGAATCAGATACTCGGGTGAATCAAATCAAGGCACCTGTGTGCTTCACAAGGGCCACATACATTCAAGTGTTTTATGTGTTAAATGTGTGGTCAGTACTTACATGACAATGAGGTTGGCTGTGCTCGAGTGTTCCTTCAGAAGCTCGTTCAGTCTGATCTGGCGATTCGACTGAATGAAAGAACAGTAAGAACTGATGTCACTTACATGTTGATGCTATTCAGACATTATTTGGGGCCGTTCGCACAGAACAAAGCAAAAATGTGACACACGGGCAATGGAATGGGGAAAAACGCAAGGTCTACACTCTAAAAAATGCTGGGTTGTTTCAACCCAACTTTGGGTCAAATATGTGTAGGGACGTGTTTTTTAAAGTGCCCCTATTATGGGTTATGAAAGGTTCATATTTTGGGTTTGGGAGTCCCCAACAACAGGTTGACATGCATGCAAGGTCAAAAACACTTTTATTGTCTTATCATATGCATTTATTTTTACCTTGTTCGCTCAACGACTCCCAAACGATTCATTCAACGATTCATTTTTCCAAACCCCTGCTTTGCGTGAGGCTAATCTGCGGTGATTGGTCCGATTGGATCTCGCCTGTAATGCCTGATAAAGCAGCGTTTGTGAGCGCAGTGCTGCTTTGTGTACAGCGTTACCGGGGAAACAGATATTTTACCGCTCCAAAAGCGGCACCTAGTGGCAAAGAATGAATTTGCATTTTCTTTCAGACCAACCCGTGGGCGGGCAATATGCTAATGTTTCATGTTGACATCAACATGAAACGGCTTGGGATTCGTTTTATAAAAGATTTGTTTAAATGATTCAGAGTCGACTCTGTTTTGAGAGACAATAACTTTATACACGGTGCACGTTCAGATTTAAAACTTTGCAGGATGTTTTCATTCACTTAGAGCTGTGTTACACACGGCATGAAAGGTAATTTTCAAAAATCCATAATAGGGGCACTTTAAACCAGATTTAAAACTTTGCAGGATGTTTTCATTCACTTAGAGCTGTGTTACACACGGCATGAAAGGTAATTTTCAGAAATCCATAATAGGGCACTTTAAAAAGCTGAAATTCTTCCATGTTTTTAGATGCTGTTTCACTCTGAAAGATCTGAGATGAGAGTGTAACGGTCAAACATGTCCATCTAGTGCGTGCTTATATCCACCTTATTTTTCAACGCAGAAGTAAGCCGTTTTCTGTGAATGTGTGAGAATTACGGTTCATTAGCTGCCGTAGGGAAATATCGAGAAGAATAACAATATACAGTAAACGGTAAAAATGTTTGCACTACAAACCAGTGTGTTCATAATTAACCTGTTAACTGTCGGTTCCACCTGAAAATGACATTTCCTACTTAAATTGTTGTAAATTGTGAATGCTTTGGAGCACAGACTTAAGGTTGGTCTCTGTTTAAAGAAGACACTAGGCAGATTATTGTAGAAGTGAACACAGTTATAAAAATTGCATTACAATAAAAGTTATGGAAGTTTAAGTTTATGAAAATATAAAATGTAAAAATTAAAATATCGATATTTTATATAAAATATATATTTTACAAAACATGTTTTAACTCTAAAGCGGCTAGAAAATTAAAACAAGTTGTGTTTCAAATTTGAGGTTGATATCTCAAAAAATTTGCTTTCAGTGAGATTTTGTTTGGATGCAGTACCAAGCCTTTCCACTAGGTGACCATCAAACCCCATTAGTAACCATATAAAGGCGCCTCCATTTCCATACACGGTTTGAGTGATCTGAAACATGTTTTTCCATACTTTTCTCAATAATTATGAAGTAGACATCACAATCAGAAGTATTAAGGGCAGTATGGCAGAATTTAATTTTAATCCAACCTCTAAAAAAAACATAAAAGACATGCGACGAGAACCTTAGACCTTTTGGATGTTATCTTTTGAACACTTGATATGAAAATGAATGGAGGTTTTTACTGATTTTTCATATTTTTCATATGTGCATCACTATTTTAAAGTAAAGGTCAGAACTCGCTCTCCGACTCTGATGAGTATTCTTCTTGCAAATTATTAAATTACAGTTGCTATGTAAAATATTTCAAAAAGTAGTCACCAAATATGAAAATATTTGTTCTTTATATCTGTTTGTATAACATGAGAATTCTCTAGATTTCTATAGAAATATACTGCCAGTTCAAACATGTTTTGTTAATAGGAATGGGAATTGTAAGGATTTCACTTCTGAGGATGCACATGACTATATAGTATATATATATATATATATATAAAGTCCGAATCGTTTGATAGAGACACATTTCCAAGAAATAAATTCAAGATTGCAAGATATAATCATGAAATTGCGAGTTATAAAGTCAGAACTGTTGAGATATAAAGTGTTTCTAAGAAAATTGTAAGAAAATAGTCTTTCTTTCCCTCAGAGTTGAACTTTATAGCTAAATTCTGAGAAAAGAAGTCAGAATTGTCAGATATAAACCTGCAATTATTTTATTTTTTATTAAGTGGCTAAAATGAGTCTTTTTGATTAATTAATTAAAAAGAATCAGTTCTTAAGAGTCATTTGTTCAGACTACACTGTTCACACAGTAGGTTTGTTGTGTGCAACTATAGAAATTCACAATAGAAATGTTTCATAGATGCAAACTCCTCACCTTTCAGTGACAACTCATTCAAAACAGGTCACCTGTGAGATTTGCTTGGATCCAATGATAAATAAAGGGTAAATAAAGAACTGTTGTTTCAATAAGTTTTGTATAGTATTTTCTTTACTCTTTACTTCAAAAACTATGTCTAGAAATGGTAATATTTTATGTGTTTGAGGTCTGAGATGCGGGAATTTTAGGTCAGCGTTGCCGTCTAATCCGCCAATATTGTCTTAAATAGGACTTCATCTTTTACAACATGGGATTTTGACCAAATATATTCAATCTTGATTTTTGTAAAATGTTGCAACAAAATGTTAAATTTATTTTTTTTTTTTTGTGTGTGAAAAATTAGTTTTTGACATATGAGGTAATAAAAATATTTCCCATGCAATGTTCTCAACTTTTTTTCCCCCTCTCACCTGTTTGCATCTCTGTGTTTATTTGTCTTTGTATTATTTTGTGGTACTAATGCTTCTCTCTCATCACATTCAAACTTAAACCGAAGTAACTCAACTAAAACATAATTTCTAAAATGTAAATTCAGTAGCAGCGCATGAAGCACTGTCAGAGTATTTTACTGTGATGTTTTGTCTACACTGATGGCAGAATGGGGACATTTAAGATCAAATCATCATGAAAATCAATTGGTTCCAGACAGTATATTTTCTTTAAACAATGTAACTTGTTCTAAATAAGATCTGTGCAATGAAATAAAGCTGGTTATTATGAAAGAGCCATGTCTAAAGTCGTCTTTTTGATTAGCTCTCACTGACACATTAGAGAAATAATGGGACTGAGACACGTGAAGCTCCATCTCAAAGCAATGTAAGAGCATCACATCTCCTGAAGAGTAGCTGATGGTAACCTTGGCCCTGTAGAGCTCCAGCTCATTATCTGTGATCCTCCACGGTTCTTCAGCCTTCAGTTTCTCAGCGGCTTCTTGCTCCATGTCGTCCTCCTTCAGTCTGTACGGCTCGATCATTTCCTCAAACATCTTCTTGCTGAGCACAAAATCAAACAACAGCTGTTTCTCGTGGATACCGGAGCAAAACATGCTCATTATTAGCCAATGCACTGCAAAAAATGATTCTCTTGCTTAGTGTTTGTGTCTTGTGTTCTAGTATAAATATCTAAACATTCTTGAATCAAGATGCATTTACTGTACAAGTCAAATGACTTCAGATATTAAGTCTTGCTTTCTGAAAAAATTATCAAAATTTTGTTAGTTTTTGCTTAAAACAAGCAAAAATATCTGGCAATAGGGTAAGAAAAATAATCTTAATTTAAAGGCTAAACAAGATTATCTTGCCCCATTGGCAGATATTTTTTCTTGTTTTAAGCAAAAACGAATACAATTTGGGTAATTTTTTCAGAAAACAAGACATAATATCTGAAGTCATTTTACTTGTACAGTAAATGCATCTTGAGTCAAGAATGTTGATATTTATACTAGAAAACAAGACACAAACACTAAGTAAGAGAATAATTTTTTGCAGTGTGGATCGAAACTTACTTGTGCTTCTTTGGCTTAATGTTGATGTCTCCAAGAACGGTGATGTCAGAGAAGTCAATCCTGAACTTACTGAGCAATGCCGCCATTCTGCACAAGACCAAAAGCTTTCACTAAACAAATACTAGCTGATCATCTTTATTATTTAATCTATTTTATACGTTAAACTACCAGTCAAAAGTGTGGACACACTGATTGAATTTGTTTCTCAGGATCTTAAAACCCTCTACAGGCTTCTGTTTAAATGACTGAAATTCATTTTGTGAAGGAATATAAACTGTGCCTACAAATTAATTTCTTAACAAAACTAGGCAAAAGGAATGAAATGCATTCGACATGAGCAGGAATGCATGTTCTTAAAGGGGTCATAGGATGCCCATTTTCCACAAGTTGATATGATTCTTTAGGGTCTTAATGAAAAGTTGTAAAAAACACCTTTTTTACCCGGTCAAAAACAGCTCTTTTCAGATCAAGACGTTTTTGGTGCATATCCCTTTAAATGTTAATGAGCTCTGCTGACTCTGAGCTGCTCTCAGAGAGACTGTTTACTTTAGCCGCATTCATCGTGAAACTTGCTAATTAGCACATTATTAGGAAAGGCGATTTGCAAAGATTCATTACAAAACATTATACTCACTTCTTCTGTAGATGAGGCTGGATCACGAATGATTCGCGCGAACATAGACGCATTTATGTAGATCGGGG
>NW_015544237.1:486931-493922 GCF_001515605.1 Sinocyclocheilus anshuiensis
AAACATTTAACCAGATTAAAAAAAACCACTGGGTGGATTTTTATCATTATAGGGTGGTTGTGTACACACACTGCCAACACACATTTCAGTTCAAACAACTTGTAAAAGTGCATGTAGCATCCTATGACCCCTTTAACACAGGTTATACTCACGCTCTGCGGTCGTGGTCAATCCTGTTTATCTTTCCTCCAATGAACACACGGATCTTGCAGTCGCGCCATTTCTTTTTGTTGGTTAGCAAATACGGTATCAAAAGTGTCAAGCCTACAACGAGTAATCAATCGCAGTGTCATTTATTAAAGCTACAAACTCTCAGAGAGCATAATAAAGACAAACATTCAATCATAAAACTACACTCTTTACCTCCGTCGTCAAACAGCCACCAAACATCGATGGTTCCTTTGCTCTGTTTCTTCTGGAACTGTTGACTGGCGGCCAGAAGTTTCTCATCCGCAGGACTGAGCTGCATCGGAGGCTTCTTGGTGTCTGAAATCACACATGCATCGTCAGAGAAGAGAAATTAGCATCAGTTTACCAGATACAGATTAACACGAATCTGAGATGCACAAAGCCGTTTCATGGAAAATTAATATTTGCTATGAACTAATTCTGTGAGTGCATGTAACATGATGTTCAGAAGAATACAAATCTGTACATTCATGCATCGAAGGAAACTGCAGGAGGTTCATGAACTGGAGGATATTTGGAGTGGCTCTAATGGGAACACAATACGACTTGACTTCAGTCTCTAATCAAGATTTTTACAGTTTACACTCATCGCAGGAACACTCATTAAAGGAATAGTTCGACCAAAAATGAAAATGTACCTACTCGCCCTCAGGATCATCCGAGATTAGGATGAGTTTGTTTCTTCATCAGATTTGGAGAAATGTAGCATTGCATCAGTGTCTCAGCAATGGATACTCTGCAGTGAATGGGTGCTGTCAGAATGAGAGTCCAAACAGCTGATAAAAACATCACAATAATCCACAAGTAATCCACAGCACTCCAGTCCATCAGTTAACAGTCCATTCCATAATCCATAATAACGCTTCCTCCAGTGAAAAAGTGTTCTGGTCTGAATCAGGAGAGAAATCTGCACAGATCAAGCAGCGTTTAAACAGCTCTAATCAAATATGTGGCTGGGTTTTGACGTGAGAGACAACAGCAGATGCTCTTTTTCACTGGAGGAAGCGTTATTATGGATTATGGACATGTATTTTAGTTAAAAACGTCTTAATGCTGGCTTTGTTTCAGCTTTTGTCTTCTCCAGATGTTAACTGATGGACTGGAGTGCTGTGGATTACTTGTGGATTATTGTGATGTTTTTATCAGCTGTTTGGACTCCCATTCTCACGGCACCCATTCACTTGCAGTGAGCAAGTGATGCAATGCTACGTTTCTCCAAATGTGATGAAGAAACACACTCATCCTGATCTCAGATGATCCTGCGGGTGAGCAAATTTACTTTTAAATGTGCATTATGTCATTGTTTTCTGACCTCTGAAGATGAGCGGGCTGCTTTGGCAGCTGGTGGATTTAGATGACGGTTTTGAGGAATCGCTGTCAAAGTCTTTGATGTTGATGGACACCAAGAGATCCTTCATTCCAGGAGCTTTCTCCTGCGAGGTCTGAAATTCATCTGAAGAAAGACCAACAGAAGCAGAGTTAGAATCACTGATGAAAAGACTCAAACCATTTACACTTTAACCAGGAATCTCGACCTTGAATGTGAGAGATGTCGAGACCTTCCTTCAGTCTCAAGAGAACCACCCCGAACTGCAGGTCAAACGCGTCACTGTAACACACACAGCGATCATTCAGATGAAGATTTCAGTTCTTTAAGATGAAGACATGAAGAGCGTCACACAGTCAGACTCACTGGATGGTGTTGATGTAGGTTTCCACATCCTTCATCTCACCGTCCCTCCAGTTGTTCTTAAAGCCAAACACCAGTGTGTTGGGTTTTAGGCGACCCAAACCAGTGGTCTGTGAATCCCGACAACATCAGGTTTACTCTTAGTTTTAAATGTGTTCTGATTCAGTTCATTACATGAGCTCTTTGTTCTGACCTGCAGGAGATACTGGGCTCCTTGTCTGAGATCATCAGCAAACACAGGAGTGTAAAAGGCTTTGATTCGGGTCTTTAGCAGCCAGCGCTGATAGCGCACCTGCTCGTTCATCATGTCCTTATAGTTCGGCCTACGGTATCCCTGCGGGAAAATGCAAGAAAAAGGGTTTCTGCAGGATTTTTAAGCTCAAATTTAAGACTTTTTTAAACTGTAAAAAGCATGATTTACAGTTCAGATACAAGTTTTCACAAAAACAAAAAGTTTTATGAAATGATACACTTCACAGCCTTTAAACCATTTTTAAGAAAACGGATGAGTCAAACGTATTAATTATTATGTTAATTTAAACAATTATTATCAATAAATTGTTATATTAACTAAAAAATATCTCTTAACTAAAAAATGATCTTCTTATCGATCCACCAGTTCACATTTACAGCTCTGTGTGTGGGTGGATTTTCACATTGGTCTGAACAAAAACAGCAGACGGGCTTATTAAAAATGCACATTCATTCTCTGCCAGCAGGTGGCGCTTTCGGAATGGCAGAAATATAACTGTTTTCCTGGTAACGGCAATACACAAAGCAGCGCAGCACTGCAGCGCTCGTGTTTATTCAATGAAATCATAGCCTTTTGAAGTTTAATCGTCACATTGAGCCATATCGCAATTCTGGTTTTTCCGTACCGCAATTTAAGACCTCTTGAAATCATAATTAAGTAACTGCTCATAACTGCAAAGATAATTAATTGAAATTACATACCGTGCGCACGTGGCCACAGACCATCAAGCCCACGTCTTTGGTGAAAGCGTGCACTAGATACAGCAGCGCTGGTCTTGAGTTTGGGTATCCGGACATTACGAGACACTGAGGCCTGTGGGAAAAAATTATTTCAGAGAGGTTTTGGGTCTCTATAGAGTCACATATGACAGCTTCAGCATCTGTCGGTGGATCACCTGAAGTTCTTGATATGGTCCTCAACCCCCGTGAGATGCAGACTGTGAGTCAGTGCCTGATTGTACATCAGCGCTTGTGTCGACGAACCCCAGTTCACATCTGCAGCAGAAAGATGCATTTTGACACTCAGTTATGATTTATGAATTTTTAAAACATAACTGATAACACTTTACAATACAAAGTAATAGTTCACCCAAAAATAAAAATGATCATCATTTATTCACCCTCATGTTGTTCCAAACCTGTACGAGATTCTTTCTTGTGTGGAACACAAAAGATGCTTTGAAGAATGTTGGCAATTTAACAGTTGACGGTAGCCATTGACTTCCATATTAGGGTTAAAAAAAATACTATGGAAGTCATTGGCTACCGGCAACTGTTTGGTTACACTCATTGTTCAACAGAAGAAAGAAATTCAACACGAGGGTAAGTAAATAGTGTCAGAAGTTTTATTTTGGGGTGAACTATGCCTTTATCATGAACCACAATTACATTTATGCATTTGGCAGACGCTTTTATCCAAAGTGACTCGCGTTGCATTCAAGATATACATGTGATCAGTTCCAAGATCTACAGGAAGGCTACATTAACTTTAGTTAATTAACTAACATGAACAAACAATGAACAACTGAATTTTAATTAACTAACATTAACAAATACATATATTAAATGCTGTGAAAATTATATTGCTTATCGTTACTCCATGTCATTTACAGCACTGCATTAGTCGACATGAACTAAAAATTCACCCTATATATTTTAAAAATGCATATTATTGATCTCATTGTGAACAATTAATGTGCATTTTCACTTTTTCAAAATGTGTATTATTGATCTTATTGTAAACAATTCATGTGTGCATTTTTCACTTTTTAAAAAATGCATATTATTAATCAAATTACGAACAATTCATACGTGCATTTTTGTACTTTTTAAACAATGCATATTATTGATCTTATTATGAACAATTCATATGTGCATTTTTCACGTTTTAAAAAATGCATATTATTAATCAAATTACGAACAATTCATATGTGCATTTTTCACTTTTAAAAAAAATGCATAAGATCTTATTGTGAACAATTCATACGTGCATTTTTTTTTTACTTTTTAAAAAATGCATATTATTAATCAAATTACGAACAATTCATATGTGCATTTTTTTACTTTTTAAAAAATGCATATTATTGATCTTATGAACAATTCATATGTGCATTTTTTTTACTTTTTAAAAAAATGCATATTATTGATCTTATTATGAACAATTCATGTGTGCATTTTTCACTTTTTAAAAAATGCATAATATTGATCTGTTCATTCTTACATTTTATTGCAACAAATGAGACCTTTTGGTAAAGTGTTACCACATAATCATAGAAATGAACTGAAAACAGAACATACCTGGTTTCTTGTAGCTGACGTAGATGTAGAGCGCCAGGACGATGACGTTGGTGAACAGCGCCGCCCACCAGTTGATCACAAACATCACCACGCAGCACAGCACGGCTCCGGCTAACGACACCCACTTGTTATAGTATTTGAAACTCGGACGCCACCCTGTTCAGACGGAGATCTGTGAATTACTCACGATACTGTCTGAAACTGTCTGAAGCGAACAGTGTCAACATCATGCTCATTTTCAGTTTCATCAGTGAACACTTGCCTGGGGAGTTCGCCAGCGACGCGTGGAAAACAGAGAAATTTATCAAGGCGTAAGAGGCCAAGAAGAAGTTGGAAATGATGGGAGCGATGATGTTTAACTCAGCTGAAACACCAACACACTGGATTTTAGACACAGTCTCTGTCATTAGTGTATAATAAGCAGATAAGTCAGCATTAGGTGGGGTGTAGTTTACCGATCAGGATGAAGGCCAGGCCGATGATGAAGGTGAGGACGTAAGCACGCAGAGGCTCTTTGTTCTTCCCGTATCCTTTGGCAAACACATGCATTCCAGGGTAAAGTTTATCCTTACACAAGGCCTACAAAACCACACACACATTAAACTCCATCATCACAACAGCTACCATGAAGAACAGAATGAGGGTTATACGAAACATCATAAGCTCATAAACACTGATATACTTACCACTCAAACGGTTTTGAACAGTAAGATTTTTAATGTTTTTTAAAGAAGTCTCTTCTGTTTAGCAAGCCTGCATTTATTTGATCCAAAGTACAGCAAAAGCAGTAATATTGTGAAATATTTTTACTATTTAACATAACTGCTTTGTATTTGAATATCTGTTAAACTGTAATGTATTTCTGTGATGTGCAGCTGTATTTTCAGCATCATTACTCCAGTCTTCAGTGTCACATGATCTTCAGAAATCAGTATAATATGCTGATTTGCTGTTCGAGAAACAATATTTATTATTATTGTCATCAATATTTAAAACAGTTGCATACATTTTTTTTCAGGATTCTTTGATGAATAGAACAATCCAAAGATCAGCATTTATCTGAAATAAAAAGCTTTTGTAACATTATACACTATTCCATTCAAAAGCTTGGAGTCAGTATTTTTTACTTTTTATTTTTTGGTAAAGAAATTATAGAAATTAATACTTTTATTTAGCAAGGATGCTTTAAATTGATCAAAAGTGACGATAAAGAAACAATATTTCTATTTCAGATAAATGCTGTTCTTCTGAACTTTTTCTATTCATCAAAAAAACCTGAAAAAATTCTACTCATCTGTTTTCAACGTAATAATAATAATAATAATAAATGAATCAAAATATTAGAATGATTTCTGAAAGATCATGTGACTGAAGTAATGATGCTAAAATTTCAGCTTTGAAATCACAGGAATAAATTACTTTTTAAAATATATTCAGATAAAAATAGTAAAAATATTTTAGAATTGTACTGTTTTTGCTGTACTTTGGATCAAATAAATGCAGGCTTCTTTAAAAAACATAAAAAATCTTACTGTTCAAAAACTTTTGACTGGTATAGTGTATAATATTTGGCCAATATATAGGGTATGGTCATGCAAGATGCATCATCATTCATAATTTCTGCATTAGGTAGACACTTTTAATCCAAAGCGATTTACATTGCATTCAAGCTTTCCATGTTTTCAGTTCATGCATTCCCGTGGAACTGACCGTAATCACGAGTTTGGCTTTTTTAAGGCTGTTATTCCGTCTGTGTCTGTCAAACAAAAAGATGATGCTCGCTCACTGATGCACCTGATGATTGCGGAATAAATTACTCAAAATGCAACTTATAGATAATCATTGCACAAAAAATCAGAACGTGCAAGCTTTTGTATCAGGCTCTTATGTTAAAACAGTAAAAATGTGTAACGTATGCTTTTCAGATGCAAATGTGTTTTTCTTGTGCTCATCACATTAATTACTTATCAGACCACACAGCTGTTGAAACCAGAGATTCAGCATGCTTCTGTTTTTCAAATAAAACCAAATAATCTACACACATAAGCAGAGAGATCAACAGATGCATGGAGAATCTCGGAAGAAGCCCGTGTGCATTTACAATACAGGTGTTTACTGTAGACAGAGATATCCTCCTCACATTTCTAGAATCAGAATCCTGCCATACAAAACTTGATGTAACTGTCTAAATTTGATCTGGTGTTTATTGAAACTGCCCAAACACACAAGCCTTATTTCTAGTCTTTTTTTTTTTTTTTTTTTTTTACTGCTGTGGATTTAAAATTGTCTTTCTGGACTGTAGCTTATATGTTTTCTGTCATGAACATATCAGAATCATGGGAAGTGAACATAAAAAGTGTCATAAAAAACTGATCCAATACTTGCTTTTTTTTGAGATTACAAAAAGTGTGTGTGTGAGTGTGTGTGTGTGTGTGTGTGAGTGAGTGACTGAGTGAGTGAGGGGGAGAGAGTGTGTGTGTGTGACTGAGAGAGAGAGAGTGTGTGTGTGTGTGTGTGTGTGTGTGTGTGTGTGTGTGTGTGTGTGTGTGTGTGTGTGTCCAC
>NW_015544237.1:494102-494610 GCF_001515605.1 Sinocyclocheilus anshuiensis
TTTTGTTGCCGCTTGGTTTAAAACCAATTTTAAGTTGGACAATGACAGTTGCAATGACTGAAAAGATTTTTCAGAAAGAGGTTTGTTTGTGTCCTGACCTGGAAGACTTTAGGAGCGCTGACCAGAGACGCCAGCGCCGATGAGAGAGTGGCAGAGAAGATCCCAGCTGTGATGAGCGGCCCAAAGCCAGACACCAAACTCATCACCTGAAAGATCATCACCAGCACACAGAGCATCAGTAAAGCTGAACGAGTTCACCACATCTCTTCTCAGAAAACATCAGCAGGGTTAGGGATAACGCATTACGGGCCAGATTTACTAAACAGGGCAAATTTAGCATTATAGAGCGCAATTCCATAAAAGCAGGAAATTCTGCGTGTGATTTACTAACGATATGGTGTTATCGAGATTGCTCTTTTTCAGAAGGGGTTTAACAACTGCAGTTTTCAGGGAGTTTGGAAAAGTCCCAGAAAGAAGTGAGGCGTTCACCACTTCTAAGAGATCTGCT
>NW_015544237.1:494703-502134 GCF_001515605.1 Sinocyclocheilus anshuiensis
GTTTTCGTTAATGCATCTCTTTCTGACAGAGACAGATCTAGATTCAGTGGTAGCAGAGATCAATATATCAAAGAAAATACAGAAGTGATCAGATAGGGCTACGTCGTTAACAACAATGGATGAAATTATTTCACAGACGGGCACAAATAATGGCGCAAATACCTATTAGACGAGCGCAAATGTTGCGTGATTCATTTTAATACTCTCCTCCCATTAATTTTGCGTCTGAAGGGAAACTCCTACAAATGCATATTCAATAAGGTCAGGCACAAAAATAATTGTCCACGCCTTTTCATCGCTAATTCTTCACTGCGTGTCTTTAGTAAATCCTGACAGTACTATTTTAACGCCAAAAGACGGTTTGCGCTGGCGCAAGCTGTTAGTAAATCTGGCCCTACATGTAACGTGAGTTACGTAATCAGATTACTTTCCCCAAGTAACTAGTAAAGTAATGCATTGCTTTTAAATGACAAGGAAATGTCTGAGTTACTTTTTCAAATACGTAACACCAGTTACTTTGTTTCTCATGTATTGAGTGACAGCTCTGGTGTTGCCATGGTGACAGAAATCAGGAGTCAGTGCAGAGCGCTGTGTGTGAACATGATGTCTACTAAATGTCAACATGCATTTACTCAAACAGATTGAGTATTCCTCAAAATCAATAAAAACAGTGAAATGCAAAAATATCATGCATACCTGCAATAATTAAATTAGTTAAATAACACAAATGTATTTAATCCAATTTTATTAACCAATGTTGACCGTCAATGACCCACTTCAACCATACCAATAAGCAAAAATAATATGCATTAACTAATTAACTAATATGCATTAATTCATGTTTAACTAATGCACAGATAATCACGAGTTAATATATAACTTATGAAGAACTGAACTATTTATTAATAATTACTGCATCAGCAACAAATGAACATTCTATATGATCCAAAGATTAAGTAATCAATAAATTGTTATTAGTTAACAACAACAATTCCCTAATAACATATTATATTAACTAATAGTGTAAATACGTTGGGTCGACAATGGGTCGAAGCCATGCATTTCAACTTCCAGTTGTCTGCTTTAATTAATCATTAGCTAATGATTTGCAAAGATATCATGTTATGACTTTACTTGTTGAGGCACATGACAAACTAACTAATTCAAAATCCATAACCACAATGACATATTACTTAACAATTAGTTAATAGTTCTGTGCCTCAACAAGTAAAGTTATACATTAACTTGTGATTAACTGTGCATTAGTTAAGCATGAATTAATGCATATTTGTGCACCTGTATCGTAAAGTGTTACCAACTTTCTTCTTTCGTGATTTATTCTTCATGCAATCTATGCAATAATACGTAATAATAAGCATTTTCAAAAACTGGGAAATAATGAGGTGACGTTATTTTACTCACCCTTCAACAATTGATCATGAAAAGGACATTTAAAAGCATTAACAAATTACTTTCAACATACCATGAATAACTCCTAAAAGTTCTCCTTCTATCCACAGCAATATTACAGATGTGTTAAATATCATTACAGTAATATATGTCTATATTTCAGAACAATTACATTTTACAGCATCCGTGTGAAAACGAATTTGGGGAGAAAAACGAAAGATTCAGAGATTTCAGAGAATTATTTGTGGTTTATATCGTACATTAATTAATATTTTAATTAATGTTAATGTTAATAAATGTTGTCTTTTTTCATTTACTTACAGCGGAATACAAAGGAAACATGAAAATAATGCAGTGGGCTGAAAAGAGCTATTCTATAGATGTATTATTGTTGTTATAGATATTGTCAAATGTAACGTTATTCTCCTGATTCCTGAAAATAGAAAATGAATGAAAATGTACAGCCCATTCAGACAAAATGAGGGATAAGGATTATTTGTAGTGCAATCTTATGATTTGTTGCAGTGTTTTTGAGTGGAACTTCCCCAAACCTGAAGTGCCTCCCATTATTTAAAACACAGTAGGCTCGTTAGGAAAAAGGGGGGATATTGTATAATGCACAGTGTTGGGGAAAGTTACTTTTAAAAGTAATGCATTACAATGTTGCGTTACTCCCTACAAAAAGTAGCCAATTACGTTACTTAGTTACGGAAATGAATGCATTATGTTACTTTTGAGTTACTTTTTAAATCTGGGCAGGGCTTGCTTGTTTGATTTTAATATAAAAAGTTCCTCTTTAACAAATGTAAAAGCCCTTTCACACCAAAAGTGAAATGAATACGCCTCAGGCTGAAATGTAAATTCACGTCTGTACAGTAGAGGGCGCAGCTCAAACTAATCACATGAAGAATATGACTCAGGAGAAGAAAGTTCAACACTATTCAGCAATCTGTGTTTAATTTTTGCTTAGTATGGTTGAAGTGGATCATCGATGGTCAGTAGTTAATAAAATGGGATTAAATACATAAATGATATTTGTCTTATTTAACATATAATTGCAGGTTTGTATAATATTCTGAGTTTGCATTCAACTGTTTTTATTCATTTCGAGGAACACTGAATCTGTTTGTGTGCAGTGAGACGAGTAAACACATGTTGATATTTAGTCTAGAACTACAGTAAGATCATGTTCACACACAACGCTCTGCACTGACTCCTGATTTCTGTCACCATGGCAACACCAGAGCTGTCACTCAACACATGAGAAACAAAGTAACTGGTGTTACGTATTTGAAAAAGTAACTCAGATATTTCCCTCTAAATTAAAAAGTAATGCATTAGTTACTTTAAAAAAGTAATCTGATTACGTAATTCACGTTACTTGTACATTACTTGTGTAATGCATTACTTTTAAAGTAACTTCCCCCAGCACTGACCATCAGCATACGGATTCCAATATAATAATAACTGTGAGCACATCTGTCACACACCTGGAAGTCATTCTGAAGGCCGTACTTGCAGCCACCTTCTTTGCAGATGGAGAAGTCGTATCCCAGCATGCAAGCGGCATCGGTGCAGTTCTCCAGCGAGCCCACTATGGTGTCGTTATCATCGCCTGTGGCATCCCGCACGATACAAGAGCCTAAAAACATGGCAAACCCATAACATCAGCTCTGATCCACGAGTCAAGAACAATCAGAGAAAGAACGACACTCAAGTACCATTCGAGATGGCAACAGCGATGTAAACCACTCCGGTTATGAGGATTGCCAAGAGAGTTCCTTTAGGAATCGCTGACTGCGGATCCTAGAGAGACCAAATCAGCTGTGATGAGATGTGATGACCAACTAAATCCAGCAAAACTCAAATACACTCTTGAAAATAAAGCTTCTTTAATGGCATACATGGTTCCATGAAGAAGGTTCTTTATAGTGGAAAAAGGTTGATGATTCAGAATGTTCTTCACACTAAGGAAAAATGTGACCCTGCAGCTCAAAAGCAGTGTTAAGTCGCTGGGGTATATTTGTAGCAATAGCCAACAATACATTGTATGGGTCAAAATTATCCATTTCTCTTTTATGTCAAAAATCATTAGGATATTAAGTAAAGATCATGTTCCATGAAGATATTTTGTAAATTTCCTACCGTAAATATATCAAAACTTAATTTTTGATTAGTAATATGCATTGCTAAGAACTTCATTTGGACAATTTTAAAGATGATTTTCTCAATATTTAGATTTTTTTGCACCCTCAGATTCCAGATTTTCAAATAGTTGTATCTCAGCCAAATATTGTCCTATCCTAACAAGCCATACATCAATGGAAAGCTTATTATTCAGCTTTTAGATGATGCATAAATCTCAATTTAAAAAAACTGACCCTTATGACTGGTTTTGTGCTCCAGGGTCACATATGTAGAACTGATCACTGAAAGGTTCTTTGGCTAACCAAAAATGGTTCTTTTATGTTATCACTGTAAAAAACACTCTTTATTTTTAAGCGTGAGAGTAAACGATCCTCACCGCCAGGTCTCCTGATATATTGGCTCCTGCTAGGATTCCTGTGGCGGCCGGGAAGAAGATAGCAAAGATGGAGAAGAAGGTTTCATCATCTCTGAAGTCTGGACCCATGTTCTCCATCATTATGGCAGCTTTGAGACAGACAAACACAGGAATGAACTTGTCACTGGATTCGTTCCTCCAGCACTTATCTTAAATAATTATCAATGATCACATGACCTACCGTTATAACCGAAGAAGCCTTGAGGTTCCTTTGACTTCAAGGGGATGAACGATCCAATGAAGTAGTTACAAATAGCTGCCACAAGAATCACCAATAACACAATCTGGGCCTGTCAAAGACATCACGTGACTTACAATATCTGGAGAAATAACACAGACCTGCATCATATCTGCTGAATGAATACTAATTTTGACTGCTGATTCCAAAAATAGTGTCTCTTTTGCTGGAAAGAGTCACACTTTCTCACTAAATATGATGCATTTCTTAGCATTGTTGCTTTTGCAACAATTTATTTGTGAATTTGTCTTGCATTCTTCCTCAATCAGGAGAAAAGCACAACAAATGCATGATTCCTGTCTGAATCCGAGAACCATTACAACTATTTGATCAATTCTCAGCCTATTTTCACATGCATGAAATTATCTTATGAATAATACAGATTTTCACTTTTTCCACTCATTTGCAGATTGTAAGTTAAATGATACATTTTGATTGCTTTTGTTATTTTGATAAGTGCATTAAAGATTGTCATTTTTAAAAATATTCTTATTTTATGAAAAAACACTGCATGATGGAAATTGATATCTTTGAACTCAGCATCGTCAAATTAGGTCATAGGCTTTTTTTGCAAATCAGCAGAATATTTTTTTAACATGCACAGCTATATAATTCTGTATCTACAGACATGTGCATGTAGGAATATACTGACCTTTGCCTCCCACTCCATGCCAGCGAGAGAGATGCCCAGAAGTAAGATGACTGTAAGCGTGCCGACGATCCTGATGTCATTGATCTCATCCGTCATGAGAGCGTCTATACTCTGACAAACACAGAGACAACAGTGTGTTTACATCATAAAACATTATGAATGCATCTATATGGATGATATATGTCAGTCTGTCAGCCTCAAACAACCACAGCAGGCATGCACATCTAAAATAAATTAATTAATTAAGTGCATGACCAAAAACACTAATGCATGAGTCTGATGATGAAACATCAAGTCTGTCATGCTCATTCTTCATCAACATCCTCCATCCAAGGCCTTTGCGTTCATACTCACATCCAGAAGTTCAACGACAGTTTCTGCAAAACCCACAACATACATGGCCACAGCGACAGCATTAGCGAAGGCAAAGATCAGACCGATGGATCCTCCAAACTCTGGACCCAAACTCCTGGAGATCAGGTAATACGCCCCGCCTGAACACATCCAATCACAGACACAAACACTTCACTTTAGACCAAATATAACCAGAAGTTAGAAATAAAAAAGTGAACTCTCAAATATCAACAACAAAAAATATCAGCAATAACATATTGATATTTTTTTTTATATGAATTCATATACACTTTCTTACCATAATATTGACAATTTAACAGACAATATTTTTTACATTTCATGCAAAAAAATTATATAAAATAAATTATAAAATAAACTAAAAATAACTACATTTTATGCAACATTTTTCATCCAAAAAGAAACCAGAAATCACTGCACTTTATACAACATTTGTAATTTGTAACTAAATTAAATAATTGATATGACATATATAAATTATCATATAAAAAGAGTTCTGAGTAGGAGCGCATCAATTACCTAAGCATTATGCATTGAGGCTTACAAATAAAAGTCATCTAATTATCAAACGATTTCATTGTTTATAACAGTGGAAATAAAAGCTTTTATTTAAAACCTTTATTTTAAAAACATTTTCTCTGTCAATCAAACTCAGATATGCTTTTAATGCATGCATATTCAAATCTTTAATACCGCTGATTTTAAGAATATGAACCTTTCTGTTTAAAATAATACTTGATTTAGGGTTATAGGGTTGTAAGTATAATGGAGTTACAGTTATAAATATAATATGTGACCCTGGAGCACAAAACCAGTCATAAGGGTCAATTTTATGAAATTGAGATGTATACATGATCTGAAAGCTGAATAAATAAGCTAAATAGCACAATATTTGGCCGAGATGCAACTATTTGAAAATCTGGAATCTGAGGGTGCAAAAAAAATCTAAATATTGAGAAAATCATCTTTAAAGTTGTCCAAATGACGTTCTTAGCAATGCATATTACTAATCAAAAATTAAGTTTTGATATATTTACGGTAGGAGATTTACAAAATATCTTCATGGAACATGATCTTTACTTAATATCCTAATGATTTTTGGCATAAAAGAGAAATGTATAATTTTGACCCATACAATGTATTGTTGGCTATTGCTACAAATATACCCCAGCGACTTAAGACTGCTTTTGAGCTCCAGGGTCACATATAATAACACACTGACCTCCGCGCACGAAGCCATTGGTGGCGATTGCTGATGTTGAGAGTCCAGTGATAGACGTGACCACGATAGCCGTGAGAACGATGGCGCAGGACAGAGCTGCAGGAACACAACACAATCTGTGACCGGTTACTTGACCTGATCCGGTTCAGTGCTGCTGGTTAGTTATCGTACCGATGCCCGCCTGACCCACGATCCACGACATCCGGATGAACAGCATCACTCCCCAGATGTTCAGCATGCATCGTATCTGCACACAAGCATCATCAGAAACAGCTCTATTAACAGGTATGTTTACGCACACGAGAAATTTGATTTGAGCTTCCAGCGCAGAAGAAAGTACAGACATAGTGCAAACAAACATACATGATAGGAATAACACAGTAGAAATGGAATATAACAGTAATATAAGAAAAACAGAAAATTAAATAATAATGATAATAATGCACTATATACAGACGTAGAAGTGTGAGAAAAAATGTAATTGTTTAAATTAATGTACAGACATATTATGTACAAGTGTGCAGTTTACAAATGTACAAATTCTGAATTCTATAGATATACACACTACCGGTCAAAAGTTTGGGATCAGTGAGACTTGTAATGTTTTTAAAGAAGTCTCTTCTGCTCATCAAGTAACCCAAAAAATACAGAAAAAAACAGTAATCTTGCAAAATGTTATTAGAATATAAAATAATGATTTCTATTTTAATATCCTTTAAAATATAATTTATTTCTGTGATGCAGCGCTGAATTTCCATCATCATTACTCCAGTATAAAGTGTCACATGATCTTCAGAAATCATTCTAATATGCTGATTTATTATTAGAATTATCAATGTTGAGCAGAAGACACTTCTTTAAAAACATTACAAATCGTTCTGATCCCAAACTTTTGACTGGTAGTGTATGTCATTTATGATGGACAATGTATAGTTATGGAAGTTTTAATTGTTCATCAGCACTATGTGTGTGTG
>NW_015544237.1:502263-503795 GCF_001515605.1 Sinocyclocheilus anshuiensis
TGTGTGTGTGAGAGTGTGTGTGTGTGTGTGTGTGTGTGTGTGAGAGTGTGTGTGTGTGTGTGTGTGTGTGTGTGAGAGTGTGTGTGTGTGTGTGTGTGTGTTTGTGTGTGTGAGAGAGTGTGTGTGTGTGTGTGTGTGTGTGTGTGTGTGTGCTGATGGAGCAGAGGTCAGAGGTCAGACTGACCAGCACTCCTTTGACCCAGCCGAACTTCACCGAGCCGCTCTTGGAATCGGACATGTCTTTGTCTGTGATGATCTCTGCAGCCGTGAGCTCCTCGCCGTACGGAAATCCCTCCTCAAACGACTCCTACACAACTCAAGAGTCAGGAGATGTCACGTGTGAGCATTTAATATGACTTATTATTATTTAACATGCAGAAGAGCGAGAGCAATATCTCAGGTTTGCGTTATAGTAGCTTTATTTTTCAGAACACGCTTTTATCTAAACGAGACTTACAAATGAGGAAAAACACACAATGTTTATCATAATATCACGATATGAGCATCACGAAAACAACACATTTCAACGGAGACACAGCTAGAGACGTGAAAATGCACGCGAGTAGAGAAGTATATATCTTTCCTTTTTCATAGAGAGGGCCTTTATGGACTAGTTTAAATGCAGCGTTATTTTAGTATCATCGAGACACTATTATAGCTTTTATTTTTATATTTTCCATTTAATTTTAGTCAAAGTTTTAGTAGTTTTTGTATACACACATATCTACAATAATCCTGCCAGAATGAAGCAACGTCAGCTTCATTTGAGTTATTTTCATTATTATGCTTTTTTGTGTCCATCCATTTAAATCGTCACAATCATTTTCAGAGTTTCGACTCTTTTGTTCTGTGGCTGAGAAAAAAACACATGCAAATAGAAAAAGCACCAGCAAAAATGTTAAACTATGCTTGGTGTAGCAAATACATGGTTAATTTGTGCATGGTTACTATTATTTAATTAACTATAGTAACCAGTTACCATTTATTTTCACACAATAAATGTATTTTTTAATTAATTAATTAAGGCTATGGTTAATTTTTGTAATGGAAGTTGTAAAAATGTGTTAGCCAGCTTACATAACCTTTCACAGTTATAGTAATTGTGTATTTCATCAGCTTATTTGTTTACATTACAAACCTTCAGAATATCGAGAGGAATAAAACGGTGAAATCTACAGCTGCAACTAGACAAAGTGCAATAAAATAAACACTTAAATGTTATTTTGGATGTTTTCTTTCTACTAGACTGAAAGAAGAGACATGATATGGAAGCAAAATAACCCACGTTGACCAGTGCATGAACACACACTGGTTGTGTTTGTAGTGTTTGGCCTTGACTCTGAGTTGCGCTGTTTTACTGTGTGAGTCCTGATTAACAGACGTGCTTTGACAGAGTTTGTCAGACTCGGACTGAAGTGTGTAACCTGTGTCCGGTGATGTTCGGGGGACACTGGGTCTTTGACAGAGACGCTCATGGTGGGTGTGTCAGAGAGACTATTGTCTGAGGACAAGCGTGTGTGTGTGTGTGTGTG
>NW_015544237.1:503949-508944 GCF_001515605.1 Sinocyclocheilus anshuiensis
AGATATAACTCCCTTTGCAATCGTTAACATTTTCATAAGTAACTGTAATTTAATTACACATTTTTTTCTCAGTAACTGTAACAGATTGCAATTATATTTATTTTGTAATTACATTACCTAATTTAGTCACATGTAACTAGTTACTCCCCAACACTGCAAAAAAGCAACAGCCACGCAGTTTAAAAGTAAATCAGTCCTGCAATAATGAGTGTCAGAGGAGAGATGATGATGAAGTGCAGCACAAACCTTGTCGAGTTCATCGTGGAGTTCCGACAGCGACGGGCGCAGGAGCTTCTCCCCGAGCGGAGCTGCGGTCTGCCGGTAGAAGTCGATGTTGGGCACCGCGTCGATGGTGTTGTGCCCGAAGGTGCGCAGGTAATACGTGCTGGAGTGCGTGTCAGAGAAATGACTGGAAGAGTGCAGGCTCGCCTCGCTCCTCACCGTTTCTCCGTTCACACCGGCGTCAGGCGCGGCATCAGACGGGTTCAAGAAGTTCACCGCGCGGACCCGGCTCTTGGACTCCTCGCCGGCGGAGGACCGCGATCCCGGCGGAGTTTTAGGAGCATCCGCCACCGGATCCACCTGGAAGCGACTCTGAGAGGACCCCAGCGACCGGAGCGCGGGTTTCTGCGCGGATGGAGGAGATGAGGGCTGATCTGACATGATGGAGGTGATGGAGAATCACGCGTCCATCAGCTCCTATAGAGACTCGGAGATCAGCGCCGGTTATAATCGGTCAGACGTAACGACACTCGTGACTCTCCGGCGCTGATTGATTGACAGACTGCAGAGCTCCAACCGCCGGCTGGCTTTTGTGCACGCTTAACAAACCCCGATTCCGAGCTGAAAGAGTGTTTAGGATCAGGGTCGAATAAAATCAGTTGATTTCTGATGTTTTCATTGATGTTTTCGCGTGCGTCACCGCGCGTCTCCAGCGGCGCGTAATTGCGCGCAGAGACACAGACGCGTTTGTTTTCATAACGCTCCGGTAACATTAGTTAACGCATTAACTAACATGAGCTGCAAGTGAGCAATAACATTTGATAATATCTGTACAGTTGTTCCTGTTCGTTCACAGTGCATTTACTAAGGTTAAACATTTTTGTATAATATATATGAAGAGTTTATTTGCAAAAACAGATCTCCGGTTTTTTTATTTGTTATTTTTTTAATGTTTTTAAATTATGTTATCATGTTTTTATTGTATTTTTAGTTATTTTTTTAACCCCTAATCAAAATAACCCAACTGCAGTTTGATTGAGATTGCACAATGAAAAAAACATGATTTTTGAAAATTGTTAAAAACGGAGTTATCTGTTTTTGCAAATGAATTCTTCATAATATATATT
Organism: Sinocyclocheilus anshuiensis; assembly: GCF_001515605.1. Lineage (NCBI taxonomy): Eukaryota > Metazoa > Chordata > Actinopteri > Cypriniformes > Cyprinidae > Sinocyclocheilus > Sinocyclocheilus anshuiensis. The sequence continues at coordinate 505,299 of NW_015544237.1, forward strand.
TTAAATGTAGCCTATTAATAAATGTTGAAATTAACTTTAAGACTAGTAAATGCTGTAGAATTATTCTTCAGCATTAATTAAAGTTAACTAGTGTTAATAAATGAAACATTTATTATATCTCATGGGTCTAATTTATTATTGTACCTGTAGCCTAATTATCATTAACTAACATGAACTAACAGTGAACGACATATTTTACATAACATTTAATAATACTTATACAATTGTTCAGGTTAGTTTACAGCACATTAACCAATGTTAACAAAAACTTTTTTTTTTATGTAAAAAAACATAGCTGTTAGTAAATGTTGAAATTAATATGAACTAATAAATGCTGTAGAATTATTCTTCAGCATTAATACATGTTAACTAATATAGTGTTAATAAATGAAACACTTCTTTTTGCTCTTTTGTATGTCTAATTTATTATTTTAGTTTATTTTTTTTTTTTTAAATATAAATAAAATATTTTTTTATTTTATTATCTAATTTACTTATTTTATTGTATGAGCATTTCTGTTTAGATTTATTCTAATAAAACATTTTATTAATACAATATTATTTTACTGTAATAATTTTACGGAATTTTTTTTTACAGTGTATTTCTAACGTAACTTAGTTTTATGAGCTAATATTAATCAAAGGAATAATTGTTCTATTGAAATTGTTTATTTAAAAAAAAGTGATTAGAAAGAAAGAAGGTGACCAGTTGCAGCAGCTGATAATTTGTTCTTTCCCTTAAACATTTAAACCTAAAATCTTGATTTTGGATAGGTAGGTAAGTAAGTAAGTAAGTAAATATTTAAATAAAGTACTATAGTCAACTATATTAATGTTTAAGAGCTCAGAACCTCAAACCCCGCTCATGCCGCACTCGTCCTCATTCCAGTTCAGAGAGAAACAATGGTTTTCTGTGGAGAGGAGTGATGACCTTCAGTCACATTAGCATATAACACAACACGCTCTTTCACAATCTCACTCTTCACAATGCCGAGCTGAAAGAGATCCTCCTCAAAAGAACATTGTGTTCCAGAGCGCACAGGATCAGGAAAAGTGCTTTGTCTTTTCTCATATGATCATCATGCTCTGTTTTTCTTCATATTAGTTCCACATGCCTCCGGTTTCATCCAGACAAATAAAAGCAGCAGGGTTTGTGTTTCTTTCTGAACGTCTGCAGGTTGTGTGTCATTAAATCACAATCATCGTCCGGTTCGGCCCACAACGACAAGCATCTCAAAACTTTCCTGAGCCGTTATGATGGTGCTGACAAAACACTGATGACATGAAAACGTTCAGTCTATAACTTTATTCACTCATAATGACAATACACAGTTTTTCATTCATATCTAATGAGATATGAATACTGTACAGTCACTGTACAGTCTGTTCATGGGTCAAAGACGAAAAAGGGTTTAAGCGTAAAAACAATAAGTGTAAAACTGATTTAAATTGTTGTTTTTCCCCAAAATTTTTTAAAAGTTTTCTGTTTAATTTAATTGCAATTTTGTTTTTGTTTTTCTGAGCAAAAAATAAATATCATACATTTCCCCCTGATTTACAGAAGACAGCCACTAAAATATCATTCAGTGTAACAATATTGTCAGGCATATTTACAACAAAAATCTATTTATGACATATTAAAAGACTAATTACTTTCACCCCAAATACTAATTAGTTGTAATTTTACATTTTTAAAACGTGCCACTATCCTAGGTTTTGCCCATTTGTTCAGTAAGAATTTAAAACACAATCAAATTTAATACACTCCCTTATTATTTTATATATTTTAATATGTACACGTCAGAATAAGCATGTTGTTTGAATTTTTACATAAATATTGTGTTACACTGAATGACAATGGAACATTATTTCATCCCAATTTTGACATTTTATTCTTCAAAAACTTGTTTGAAACCTTAAAAGTAGACACATTACTTACATATAATCACTTTTGTCAATTTCTTTTGATGCGGACATCTTAACATCTTTGACACTCATACAAAGACAAATATCAAGCTAATTTCATTTTATACATTTATTTAAACAGTTCACTGGCTCAGGTTATATTTGACTTCTAATGCTTGTATAAAACCGCAAATGAGAACTAGTTCTACTTACTATGGTGATTTTTTCACAGTACTTGAATGTGTCACTAAAAACACACTGCATCAGTGTCTCAGCAATGGATGCTCTGCAGTGAATGGGTGCCGTCAGCATGAGAGTCTTATAAAAACATCACAATAATCCACAAGTAATCCACAGCACTCCAGTCCATCAGTTAACATCTGGAGAAGACAAAAGCTGAAACAAATCCAGCATTAAGACGTTTTTAACTAAAATACCATAGAGTCTATAATCCATAATAACGCTTCCTCCAGTGAAAAAGTGTTCTGGTGTGAATCAGGAGAGAAATCTGCACAGATCAAGCAGCGTTTAAACAGCTCTAAACAAATATGTGGCTGGATTTTGATGTGAGAGACAACAGGAGATGCACTTTTTCACTGAAGGAAGAGTTATTATGGATTATGGACTCTATGGTATTTTAGTTAAAAACGTCTTAATGCTGGATTTGTTTCAGCTTTTGTCTTCTCCAGATGTTAACTGATGGACTGGAGTGCTGTGCATTATTGTGATGTTTTTATCAGCTGTTTGGACTCTCATTCTGACGGCACCCATTCACTTGCAGAGAGACACTGATGTAATGCTGCATTTCTACAAACCTGATGAAGAGACAAACTCATCCTAATCTGGGATGATCCTGAGGGTGAGCACGTTTTCATTTTTGGGTGAACTAATCTTTTAAATCAATCTGTTTTCTAGGAGTTCACCACTTTTTTGTGTGCTGGATTTCATCCCACGTCCTTCTACAAATGGATCGGTTACATTGAATGTTTGATTAAGAAAACCAATCCTTCCATCCTGAGACGTTCAGATGTGTTCACACAGACAAACCTTTTCCAGCTTCAGAAGACTTGCAGAAAGAACCGAGCAGATCTCAGCTGCATCTCCAGCAAACAGGCTTTGATATTCATCTCTCGAATCATAACCACACATACCATATGTTTAGCCATATGATGTCTAATATACATAGATGACAACAGAAACAGATTATATGAAGAATACAACAGTAGAATTATATATATAAAAAAGATTTGATGATCTACTGAAATCTGGTGCATTTTGATTTTATGACATTCTGCTTTACCAAATAACTCAAATAATACAATTTAATTAATTTAACCTTTTATGGGGAAACTCCATTGTCAGACGTTCCTCAAGAGACACGATCTTAAAGGCCATGTAACAGCAGGACACAAACCCTGAGAGACCAAGAGCACATCATATACACTGCCGGACAAAGGTTTGGATTAAAAGTCTCTCCTGCTCAGCAAAGCTGCATTTATTTTGTTTTTTTAAAGAAGTTTTTTTTAAAGATTAAAAAAAAAAAAATGAATAGAGTGCAAGTCTAAAAGGGGCAGTTTTTTAAAGAATAGAATTAGAATACAATTATTTATATTAATGAATATATTAATTTAGTTTATAAAGCGGAGAGTTCCGGTGCTTGATTCTGATTGGCTGAGCCGCGTTTGAAGCAGTTGTAAATTACTCTACAAACATACACATTTGTTTACGTCTGTGTGTTTGA
>NW_015544237.1:509215-511563 GCF_001515605.1 Sinocyclocheilus anshuiensis
GGGGATCTGAAGAATATTTGCACAGCTCATTTCAATACATGAGTGAGTGTGTGTGTGTGAGTGTGTGTGTGTTTTACCAGTGTATGGTAAGTTTGCAGATCTGCAGAGAAATCCTGCGCACAGACACCAGCATGAACATATCACACGGCCTTGCTTCTATTTGCAAAAAAAAAAAAAAAGAGCCTACTATTAACTCATTTGATCAAAAATATCAATAAAAATGTTGCATCACACAGTTTTCTCACAAAATAAGAATGAAGATTATTTGATATTTCGAAATATGTGGCCCTGGAGCACAAAAGCAGTCAATTTTATGAAATTGAGATTTATGCATCATCTGAAAGCTGAATGAATAATCTTTCCATTGATGTATGATTTGTTAGGATAGGAAAATATTTGGCCGAGATACAACTATCTGAAAATCTGGAATCTGAGGTTGCAAAAAAAAAAAAAATCTAAATACTGAGAAAATAGCCTTTAAAGTTGTCCAAATTAAGTCCTTAGCAATGCATATTACTAGTCAAAAATGAAGTTTTGATGCATTTACGGTAGGAAATTTACAAAATATCTTCATGGAACATCATCTTTTACTTAATATCCTAATGATTTTTGGCATAAAAGAAAAATCAATAATTTTGACCCATACAATGTTATTTGATTTTTGGCATAAAAGAAAAATGTATAATTTTGACCCATACAATGTATTGTTGGCTATTGCTACAAATATACCCCAGTGACTTAACACTGCTTTTGTGCTCCAGGGACACATTTATGTAAAAAAAAAAAAACTATTTCATAACATACAGCAAAAGTTTGAACATAGATATTCATTATGTATATTTCCATATTTTAGATTAATGGTAAAGTGATGAAACTCTGAAATAAGACAAAATGAAGAAATGTGTGCAGGTCTGTAACTGTTATGAGGGCTGGTTTTCTTTTAGTATCCACTCCAGCTCTCACATGAGAAGTGAATTAAATCTGTTTGTTTTGTAAAATAAAATAATTTTCCATTATAAATAATGTTTGAAAAATGTTGCATTATAAATCATGCTTGAACTATGAACTGTGTGGATTATAAAGTTTTTAAGATTATGGCTCTCAAACTGTTGAGAGTCATCTGCGCGCTGTTGTAATGTCGCTTCTCTCCGCCAGGTGTCGCGCTTGCGCAGAAACACGCGTGTGAGTGCGTCAGTGCGTCATAAACGCGCGACATACAGACGCGTTACAAAACATCGAAAAAAAAACACTTTGAACTTCAACCCAACCTTTGAAATCCATAAACAGTTCTGCTGGTGAGTAATTATATTTATCTGCCAGGTTTAATAAAAAATAAAATGCGTAAATACTATTGTCATATTTTTTAATGTGTAGGAATGCCTGTAATAAAATACAGAACATTAATATATACAATATCATTGTGAAATTATGTGTCATTACTGCTGCTCATTCTTCAAAAAAGATGAAAAGGTCTTCCTATAAAAATAGCACTTACTGAATATAATCTTCCGTGTGACTGTCCTGTGAACTACAGAAATTATGTGGCCAGAAATACTATTTCCATAATTTAATAGCGATCTACTAATCATTGTGAATGTAGATTGCTCCAAAAAATGTCAGAGGAAGAAAGACTGTTACTTTTATACTAGTCTATAGATTTTTGTCTCTAATTATTGTGTCCTGCAGAGCAGCAACATTAATTTCTAATTGGTAAACCTTTTACTAATCAGGACTGATATGAATATGTTTATGTTAGAGAGAAGGAGAGAGTACAATTAAAAAAGGTGTTATTACAAATTATAAAGAATAATGTTGATGTGGAACTACTTTAAAGTTTGTTTATATGTGCTGTGATTCTTCCTGATAACATCTGATTTACGGCAAAGCTAATTCATTATAATTAATACAATTAATTATAATAAATAATAATTAGAATATGAGATGTATAAAAATATGAAAATATAATAATAATAATACAATTATTTACTTTATTTTATTGAGTTAAGTAAATTAAAGTTTTTGCTTCTTTGAAATGGAGCTTAGGATGAATCTGTGTATATTCCTCATTTGTAAGTCATTTTGGATGAATGCAAATGTAATGATATATTCACCTTATATGTGTGTGTGTGTGTGTGTGAGATATATATACTGTATACACACGCACACACATATATATATACACACACACACACTCACACACACACACACACGCTCTCTCAAACACACACACTCACTCGCACACACACTCACACACACACTCTCACACACACACTCGCACACACACACTCTCACACACACACTCACTCGCACACACACACACTCTCACTCACACACACACACACTCACAC
>NW_015544237.1:512983-527246 GCF_001515605.1 Sinocyclocheilus anshuiensis
GCATAGCAACCACCCCAAGTACCCTAGCAACCGCATAGCAACATCCTAGCAACCACCCCGGGTACCCTAGCAACCACAAAGCAACACCCTAGGAACCACCCCATACATATACATATATATATATATATATATATATACAAACACACATACACATACTGTATATATCGAGTTCATTTCATAATTGATGAATTTTGCAACATTAACATTATTTTCCTGCACTCAAAAAAAGGCCTAAATGTAAGATTGATGCATTTGAAATGCATTTTAAAATTCCCATCTGTTTATATTAAACAGTTTTAACATAAGTGTAATGTGATCATATTTGTCAGTCATACAGAAATGAAACCGGTCAGATTTCTGTAATAGTGTTAATAAACTGAATGCGTTTTAAATACGCAATAACCAGCTTTATATATTTATCATCAATAAATCAAATTTGTTTTAATCTCATATACACACACATATATGCATTTATTAGTTACGGAGTTACATGGCATGCAGGAAAAAAAATAGTAGGCTAAATCATGTGCACGATTTACTATTTCGTTCCCTCGATTTATAAATTGTGCGCACGTTTTAGTACATCGAGGGAGCGAATTAGTAAATCGTGCGCATGATTTATTTATTTTTTCTTGCATGTCATGTGTGGGGCTCCGTAATTAGTATATAATTTTTTGTATATATATTTAATAAAAAAGTATTTAATTGATGCTGAAAATTCAGCTTGGCATCACATGAATAAATTATATTTTAAAGTATATTAAAATAGAAAACTGTTACTTTAAATTGTAATAATAATATTTCACAAAGATTTTTTGCACCCTCAGATTCCAGATTTTCAAATAGTTGTATCTCGGCCAAATATTGTCCTATCCTAACAAACCATACATCAATGGAAAGCTTATTTATTCAGCTTTCAGGTGATGCATAAATCTCAATTTCATAAAATTGACACTTATGACTGGTTTTGTGCTCCAGGGTCTATATAGGTATATATATATAAATGTGACTTGAAGCAAATCAGATTATGATATCAAACCAGCACGTTTATTGTCATCATTCTTGACCTGCACCAGATGCGATACGAGCGTCACGAACCGGTCGGGTCAGACGGCTGGAGACGTGGCTCTGTTCTGGGGTCACAGACACATCGCCCGTCTGCTGCCCAGCAGAGACACAGAAGAGCCAGACATTCACTTCAACAGAGAGCTCCTGGACCGAACGAGCGACAGACGCAGCGACGGCGAGTGGCTAGCGGCCAGAAGAGCTTCTCCAGAGACCGTGTTCCTGCTCTTCCACACTCTCAGTCCTCTGGTGCGCTCCGGAGCGGAGCGTGAGGAGCAGATACAGCTGTGCAAGCTCGGATACGCCGCAGTGCAGGAGCTGCTGGGGAGCAGCCGGACCCTGGAGGTTTTCTTAGGAGTGGAGAAGCAGCAGGTGGACAACGGGATGCTGGCGTGGTTCGCTCTCAGCACTGAAGACGATCCCACTCAACTCCTCAAAGATAAAGATCCCAGCAGTTTCTTCCTTCAGGAAGCCATGCCAGGACTCCTGAGGCTGAGCGACGATGATGCCGGTGGGGTTTTTCTCTTAAACACATAACTCTCACTCCACCATATAGAGCAGCAGTGGTTATTTTACATTTACATTTAGTCATTTAGCAGATGCTTTTATCTAAAGCGACTTACAAATGAGGAAGCAATCAAAACTAACAAAAGAGCAATGCTATAACAAGTCTCAGTTAGCTTAACACAGTACACAAAACAAGGTTTTTTTTTAATTATATGTGAGCCTGGACAGCAAAACCAGTCATAAGAGTACATTTTTGGAAATTGAGATTTATGCATCATCTGAAAGCTGTATAAATAAGCTTTCCATTGATGTATGGTTTGTTAGGATAGGACAATATTTGAAAATCTGGAATCTGAGGGTGCAAAAAAATCTAAATATTGAGAAAATCATCTTTAAAGTTGTCCAAATGAAGTTCTTAGCAATGCATATTACTAATCAAAAATTAAGTTTTGATATATTTACAGTAGGAAATTTACAAAATATCTTCATGGAACATGATCTTTACTTAATATCCTAATGATTTTTGGCATAAAAGAGAAATGTATAATTTTGACCCATACAATGTATTGTTGGCTATTGCTACAAATATACCTGCTTTTGTGCTCCAGGGTCACATATTATGAATAAAAAGAAAACAGATAGAATAGAAAGAGAATAGAAGCAAGCTAGTGTTAGGGGCTTTTTTTATTTGCTTTTGTTAATTGTCTAATAAATAAAAAGAAAACAAATAGATAGAATACAAAAAGAATAGAGACGCTAGTGTTAGTTAGTTTTTTAAGAAAACAAGCAGTTAGTAAATTAATAGAGTGCAAGTCTAAAAAGGGCAGTTTTTTTTAAAGAATAGAATTAGAATAGAGAGTGCTAGAGTTAGAGGGTCAAATAAAGATGGAAGAGATGTGTTTTTAGCCGATTCTTGAAGATGGCTAAGGTCATTTTAGTATCATTGATATACTATTGATTTTTAAAAAATGTAATTTTATTGTTATATTTTAATTTTAGTTACTGTAAGCTTTAGTGTATTCTATTTAGTTTATTATAGGTTTTAGTAATTTTGATGTTAGTTTTTTGTAATTGTCTATAATATGTCTATACTTTTTTTCCCCCCAGTTTTTTTTTAGTACTTCAAGTTAAACTAAAGGAAAATAAGATATGATGCCTCAGCAACTAGCTGATGTAAAATACGTTTTTATATTTTATTTTATATCAGTTATTTTATAATTTTATCTCAAGTAATGAAAATGTATTTTATGATTTTAGTTTTATTGACTTTCTTAAGTACTTATTTTAGTTATTTTAGTAGCCTATCATTGACATACTATTGTAGTTTTTTTTTATTAAACAATTTTTTACTTTCATCTTAATTTTAGTTTGTTATAAGTTTTACTTAATTTAAATAAACAAAATATATATTTTTTCAGTTTTAGTTATTTTACTAGAAGTTAAGCTGAATGAAAATGAGAAATTTGATTAGTTGAAATAAAATACGTTAACCGTTTTTTTATGTTATTTATTTCAATCATTTAAAAAAATTATTTCAAGTAATGAAAATGTATTTTATGATTTTAGTTTTATTGGTTTTAGTTTTTGCTGAGGTGGTTATGATTTAAAATAAGACAAAACAAGTAAAGAAGAATTTAAGAAGAATCAAGATCACTGTCAAGAAAAACTGATTTTTAAAAGTGTGAATTATAAACCTGGAAAAAGTCATGGAAATTAATCAAATCTTAAAATTCAGTGGACATGTTTATAATAAATATAATTTTTCTAGGTGTTTCAAGCTCTGAAATATTTCAGCAGCTTGAAATTGAGTAATAAATATCTTCAAAAATTCTTATTGGTAATCCTGATCCAGTAAATCCCTGACCCACATTCAGCTCTCAAAACCTCTGGAATCCTGCAACTTCATTATTTTAATTAGAAGCAACTAAAATTATTATTTTAATCTCTGGACAGTCCTAGTTTCCGTAAATTGGAAAAAAAAAAAAAAAAAAAAAAAAAAAAAAACAGTACAATAAGGTTCCATTAATTAACATTAGTTAACACATTTCCAAAACCCAAGGTTGCTTTACAAAGTTATTAAAAAAAAAAATTTGGCAAATAGCAAACATCCATAAGTACAATTCACAGACCAAGAGCTGAAGAGTAATATTCAGAGAGAGAAAAAAAGCTTTTTATGAGGTATTTATTCATCTTTATTAACATTAGTTCATATTAGTTCAGGTCCATTAAATAATATTTACCGATAAAATATTTGATTTTAAAAATGTATTGGTAAATGTTGAAATTAACAAACTAAGATGAAATGTTTTAGAAATATTTTTTCATGTTACTTAATGTTAAGAAAAGTAACATTTTTGTAAAGTCTTTCAGTACCACTGAGATACTATTATTGTTTTTGTTAATATTTTTAATTTCTTTCATTCTTTCATGTCTATGTAGTGTTTATAATTTTTTTTTTTTTGTCATTTTAGTACATCAAGTTAAACTCAATGAAAATAAGAAATGCTGCATTGGAAACTAGCTGAAATAAAATTAATATTTGTATATTTTATTTCATTTAACACTTGTTTTATTTCAAGTAATGGAAATGCTTTTTTTAATGGTTTCAGTTTTATTGAATTAATTATAATCCTGAACCCAGCTTTGTTATTATAGCAGAGGAACTATTTTAGTTTTAAGCTATAAGTTAAGTTAAGCTATTAGTTTTATTTAAGTTATAAGTTTTAGCACAACTGAATCTCTGTGTTTAGATATTTATACTAGAAAACCAGACAAAAACACTAAGCAAGAGAATAATTTTTTGCAGTGTAATTTTGCTATCCTCACTTACATAAATGAAGTATAGTGTCCTGCGCCCACTATTAAAAATAATATCTGGTGTCTGAATAATTTTTGGTTTGACCGTATCATCCTTATGAAACAGTATATGGTTGTTATTTTACCATCAGGTGTGTTGGCTCAGGCCCGATCAGTCCTCGCATGGCACAGCCGTTACCGCTTCTGCCCGACCTGCGGCGGCGACACCAAAGTAGAGGAGGCCGGCTACAAGAGGACCTGTTTGAGAGCAGGCTGCAGGAGTCTCCAAGGCGTCCATAACACCTGTTACCCCAGAGTTGGCAAGTAACCACTCCGTTACGGCTGTGCTGGAGCTCAGGAGAGGGATGTTTCACAGTCTGTCTGCTCCTCAGATCCCGTGGTCATCATGCTGGTGCTCCACCCCGACGGGAAGCAGTGCATGCTGGGACGCAAGAAGATCTTCCCTCCGGGAATGTTCTCATGCCTCGCCGGCTTCGTGGAGCCAGGTATCTGATAATGAAGCCGCGGTGCTTGAGTAGAGATTCAACGATATCAAAATCTCACGATATGATAATATGTGACCCTGGAGCACAAAACCAGTCAATTTTGTAAAATTGAGATTTACACATCACTGAAAGTTGAATAAATAAGCTTTCCATTGATGTATGGTTTGTTATGATAGGACAATATTTGGCTGAGATACAACTATTTGAAAATCTGGAATCTGAGGGTGCAAAAAAATCTAAATATTGAGAAAATCATCTTTAAAGTTGTTCAAATGAAGTTCTTAGCAATGCATATTACTAATCAAAAATTAAGTTTTGATATATTTACGGTAGGAGATTTACTAAATATCTTCATGGAACATGATCTTAATATCCTAATGATTTTTGGCATAAAAGAGAAATGTATAATTTTGACCCATACAATGTATTGTTGTCTATTGTTACAAATATACCCCAGCGACTGCTTTTGTGCTGCAGGGTCACATATCGCGATATGAAGTCCATGATACGATATTTAAAAAAAAAAAGACAAATGGAAGAATTGGAAAGAGATGAAAATGTTGTACATTTTAAAGTTAAATTCTTCTGTCTAATGCACTTTTGAGAGTTCAAAACGAAGAGCTCCAACCCTATGTTCTTAACTAAGAAAACTTAAATCAGAAAAAAAGTCTAGTGATGTTGCGTTCAACACAGACGCTCCGAAGCTTGTATAAAAAAATTAATTAAAAAAATTCACATTCAAGCACTGTATCGGAGCTTGATTCGTTTTGTAAAAAGCACGTGATCTGACGTCTAAAGCTTCGTTCGCATGAAAACCACGACTGCTTCAGTGTTTGGTTCAAACGAAGCGCCGTTTCCTTTACATTACACTACATTATAATGCGCTTGCATTGCTTTTTTTTTTTTTTTTTTAATCTAATCATAATGTATATATTAAGCTCAAATGAACTTTGCCCATGAAATAAGGAAGAGTTAAAATAGACAGATCACAGGTTTAATTTATGCTTGATTTATTATGCCACAGCATAAACCGTTTTGAAAAGCTTTTGAGTTATGCACCTTTTTCCAATACAATTGTGTTGAAAGCTTCAGAACGCTTCACTTCGCCATCACTAAAAAAAGTAAGTGAATTGACTTGTACCTGAACTTTAAAGGGGAATCAACCCTCTTTTTACATTCACACTGGTGTTTTAGGATGCCAAACAAATTAGAATATAATAATAATAACAACAATGACAGTAATAGCCATATATTGTTAAACAATTGCACTGTAAAATAAATGAAAACCTATTGTATCTGTTAGATTTCTCAAGACTTCCACTCTTGAGTCTATGGCAGCCCATAGAACCGCTTGTGGGAAAGTTGTTAAATTTGGCACACTGATAGAGGACAGTCTCAACATTAACCACAGCAAGTTTGGAGTCTCTAACTCAAACTCTCTAGCGCCACCACTTGTCCAAAGTTTCACTCATGTTTATGTTAATTTTTGAACCGTAAGGGGCTAGAAACAAAATTATGTTTTCCTCTGATTCCTTGGCTATAGACGATTTGATTTGAACATTTTTCTGCCATTTTTAAATAAAAAAATATATATACTTTTTCGAACTCTTCCTAGACCGTTGCTCCGATTTTCACGAAAATGTAACCAGATCATCTTCAGACCATGCCAACAAAAAGTTATGGAATTTAAGTCGATTTCTCAAAACGTTTTCGAAAAACACGCAAACAAATTTTACGTAGCGCTTGTGAAAATAGACACAAGGCTGTATCTCCTCAACGCTTTATCGTATTCACACCAAACTTGGTCCATGTCATCACAAGCATGTCCTGAGGTTACATGTTGCGTTTCGGCGCAGCACCACCTAGTGGTCAGGAGATATGAAAAAATTTTTTTTTGCTTATAACTTCTGAATGGTTTAGCCAAAAATAACATAACTGGTCTCTTTAGATTCGGTGCAGCATGCCGAGTCGAACCATACCATGGCGAACCATTTTCCCATGTCAGCCGTTTTGGGCGTTGGCCATTTTTAATTTTGTCGTAAAATGCTATATTTTACGAAAGCATTGACGTACCTTTACAAAACTTGGTATGTGTCTTCGACACCATGCCCTGGCAGTACGCAAAAAGTTTGGGGGCAGCGCCACCTTGTGGTCAAAAGTTATAACGAACTTTTGAAAAATGCTAATAACTTTTGACTAAATTAGCCTATTGTAACGAAACTGGTCTCAATATATTCCTTGGACCATAGTTGGCCAAACTTCCAGCCCGCCATTTTGTTTAATGTTGAAAACCTGAACTCCTCCTAGACTGTTGGTCCAATTTTCACCAAATTTGACTCGGATCATCTTCAGACCATGCTGGCAAAAAGTTATGGATTTCGTGTCGATGTACGAAACGGTTTTTGTTTAGCGCATCTACGAATTTGCAGGAAAGATGCCAAACTGCATCTGAGGCTGTATCTCTGCAAAGCTTTGATATATTGACACCAAACTTTGTGTGAGCCATTGTCTCAACACACAGAACACACCACACCTATTTGATAACAGCGCCACCTATTGGTCAAAAGTGATAAGCCAATAAATCATATTACTAGTGGTTGTAATCATGATTTTTCAGCCATTTTGACTAAAATCATCTGAAAATGGTTTTGATTACTCATTGCTGCAGTTGGTCTGATGCTCCATACCATGCTTAGCAACTCATTTTGCACCTGTTGTGCTTGGCCCCTTAATTGCTGCTTGCAGCTATATTTTGAATTTGGTCTGCATTTAAACCGCTAGCTGTCAGCAATTCATACTGCACTTTTAAGCTTTTATTTTGACAGAAAACTTTCACTCAGTCTAACTACAAATCTAGTGAAATGCTGTAATCATCTGCTGCGAAAATAAAGCAGAACTGCTGGCCGCTGCGCTGTCAAACGCGCGCTAAACTCACAGCAGATTCAATAAACGAGTTGACTGCATTCATTCAGTGTGAACTGAGGCGCGGAAAACACCGGATCACGAGCTGATCGTCTGAATGAAGTGTGCGCTTCGCTTTCAAACGCACAGCAAAAACAGACTTGATGAAGGCATTAAGCCATATTGTGCTTTCGTTTGAAAGATACTGTGCCAAAGCATAATGGCCCAAAACACAACTTTAAAGACCTTTTATGCTAGAATAAGAAGTTTCAATGTGGCCCTGGAGCACAAAAGCAGTCTTAAGTCGCTGGGGTATATTTGTAGCAATAGCCAACAATACATTGTATGGGTCAAAATGATCCATTTCTCTTTTATGCCAAAAATCATTAAAATATTAAGTAAAGATCATGTTCCATGAATATATTTTGTAAATTTCCTAGCGTAAATATATCAAAACTTAATTTTTGATTAGTAATATACATTGCTAAGAACTTCATTTGGACAACTTTAAAGATGATTTTCTCAATATTTAGATTTTTTTGCATAGAAAACATACAACATAGTTGTATCTCAGCCAAATATTGTGCTATCCTAACAAACCATACATCAATGGAAAGCTTATTTATTCAGCTTTCAGATCAAAAATTTGAAAAAGGATCAAAAATTTACCCTTATGACTGATTTTGTGGTCCAGGGTCAAAAATATATTTTTAAAACTACACTTTTTGCCCGGAAGACCTATCGTTTCATATCGTCATGTGACCACGATAAGATTGCGATATTGATGATATGGTTAGATCCCTGTCCGCGGTGATTGATGAGGAGCGTGTGATGCTCAGGGGAGACGCTGGAGGCGGCGGTGAGGAGGGAGGTGCAGGAGGAGAGCGGCGTTCAGGTGGGACCCGTGCAGTACCTGTCCTCTCAGGCGTGGCCTATGCCCTCCTGCCTGATGATTGGCTGCCACTGCGTCGCCGTGACGATGGACATCAAAGCAGACCAGAACGAGATCGAAGAGGCACGCTGGTTCACCCGGCAACAGGTGAGATATTAACCCTTGTGTGTCCATTAAAAAAAAAAAAATGCTCACAAAATATTAGATATTAATATTTTTTTCTGCTTTCACTGACATGCCAAAACTACAAAAAATGCATTCATTTTCATGATTTTAACCCTTTAAATGCCAGTTTGTTTACATCATTTGTCATTTGTATTTTTAGTTATTTTAGTATATCAAGTTACTCTAAACAAAAATACAAAATGTTGCATTGGCAACTAGTTTAAGTAATATATTTTAGAAATATTTACATGTATATATTTATATTCATATAATTTATATTATATATAACATAACATATTTTTCTTAAATATATACATGCATGTGTATTTATACATACATATACATACACAGCACACACACATATATTATGTACACCAAACTTTATTTAAAAATGTAAAGGTAGTAAAAATTTGAAGCCTTGTCCACAGAATGAAAGCATATTAACTAAAGAATGCATGATTTAATGCTTAAAGGGCACTGGGATTAAATACTGCATTTTTAATGGCTTTCGATGGGGGCATTTTTGTTCTTAAGGTCCTATTTTTTGTACCTAGTATAAAATAGATTTATGAAAGGACATGAGGGGGAAATATTAAAATTCCAATAAACAAACATTTTGGGTAAAATTTATGCTGTTTGCTTTAACAGGCAAAATTATCAAAAAAGCAAAAATTAAAATGTCCCTAAATACACAAGAGTTTAAGGAATAGTTCACCCAAAAATGAAAATGTACTCACCCTCATCATCGTCTGAGATTAGGATGAGTTTGTTTCTTCATCAGGTTTGTAGAAATGTAGCATTGCATCAGTGTCTCAGCAATGGAATGCTCTGCAGTGAATGGGTGCCGTCAGAATGAGAGTCCAAACAGCTGATAAAAACATCACAATAATCCACAAGTAATCCACAGCACTCCAGTCCATCAGTTAACATCTGGAGAAGACAAAAGCTGAAACTAATCCAGCATTAAGACCTTTTTAACTCAAATACCATAGAGTCTATAATCCATAATAACTCTTCCTCCAGTGAAAAAGTGTTCTGGTCTGAATCAGGAGAGAAATCTGCACAGATCAAGCAGCGTTTAAACAGTTCTAAACACATATGTGGCTGGATTTTGATGTGAGAGACAACAGCAGATGCTCTTTTTGACTGGAGGAAGTGTTATTATGGATTATAGACTCTATGGTATTTTAGTTAAAAACGTCTTAATGCTGGATGTGTTTCAGCTTTTTCCTTCTCCAGATGTTAACTGATGGACTGGAGTGCTGTGGATTACGTGTGGATTATTGTGATGTTTTTATCAGCTGTTTGGACTCTCATTCTGACGGCACCCATTCACTTGCAGTGAGACACTGATGCAATGCTACATTTCTACAAACCTGATGAAGAAACAAACTCATCCTGATCTCGGACGACCTGAGGGTGAACACATTTTCAGCACATTTTAGGCTGAACTATTCCCTGAACAGAGTGTTTACCGTGTTTCTCTGCTGTTCAGGTGATGGACGCTCTTGTGAAAGACAAGCGAGCCGTGTTCATCATGCCGCCCAGACAAGCCATCGCTCACTATCTGCTCAAACACTGGATCGGCTGTAACGCAAACCTCTGAACCGGGGTTAAAATGCTTCTTTCGTGGACCACATGAGAAGATGTGTTAATCAAATTGATTTAATGTGTGAAGCTTGTTCGATTATAGAAGATAATGCAGTAATATAACTCCAATTAGATTACTTTGACATGCTCATCTCTGACTAATAACAGAACAATATCTCCTGATTGTAACGTTGAAACAAGTATTTTCTCTGAATCTGCTTTGAAATTATAATATGCATTGTGAAAAAGGCTAAACAAATAAACTTGAATTGAATTGAATGTGCTGTTTTCTCTAGTCGACACAATCTTTAAACAGTGTAATTCCGTGTATTTCTGATGGTTTATCGTATATATGCTGCTTCTTACATGATTTGGAACACCATGACTGATATTACACAATACAGTAACTGTGAAATACAACATGGCATATTTCATCAGGCTTTGTCAACATTTTCGTCATTTACAGCCTGAGATCTTGTTTCTATAGTTCTTTACACGCAGTGGTTCTCAACCTTTTGTTTGACTTTTCTGGAGTTTATGGATTTTTTAAACAATATTTTACTCGGTTACTACCCAATGAAAGATTATAGAAAAAAAATGCATATTCAATATAAAAATGCTCAAGATTTACTTTTTGAGGTTAAGAAATCACACTTTCAAGATTAGTCTTCCTCAAATATCCAGGTTTCCCAAGAATGTTAGTAATCATGGTTCTTCAGAGTTGAAAAATGAATTAAAATCAGAAATATCTTGACTTCGTTAGTTGTTTTGTCTTATTTGAACCCTCATGATGCATTCAAAATCTGTTTACTATTTTGCATTCTGGGTCCATTTCATTACATTTTTTAATGCAATAAAGTTACCATATTACAGCATTTACCCATTTTCTTAATTAAAACATTGAACAATTCTTTGACATCAAATTACGCATGACCCACATAAAAAAAAACTGATGCAAAATGATTTTTTTTTTTCAATATTGATACATTTTATTTGAATATATCATTGTATAACATACAGTATAATCTGAAAATGTTCAGTATTATCCCCTTTGAAATGAATGGAATTTAAATAAATTCCTTTGAATTTATAACTCTATATATTTATAACTAAAATTTACCAAACTTCCATATTTATACCAAAACAACACAAATATGACTGAAACGTTTTTAAACTAAATAAATTAACTGCATAAACTTTTACTTTCAAGAGATGCATAAACATAACAAAAAAAATAAAAATAATACGTTTTTTAGTAAGGGAACAAAACTTTAGCAAATGCTTCCAGACCCTAAAAATACACTTTTTCCCGATTTTTTTATTTTTATGCATTTGGGTCATTTTTGACCCGGGTGTGTATGAAAGTCCAATTTGGGGTCAAAAATACTTTTTTGTAAAATTATATTACTGTAAATACACATTTGTAAAACATTTTTCATCTTTTCCCATCAGTCTCAATACTTTGGGACTGAATTCAGTTGATGAACATGAATATGTACGGCTATTGACGAACCATTGCAGCATGAAAAATTAATCACTTTTTCATCTGAAAGTTAAAGTTGACGCAAGTAAAATGAATTTATATTGTTAGAAAAAAACTCAGAGTAATATTTAGAAATAAATATGTAGGTTTCATAAATCTGGACTGTTTTTGAGCAATCGGGAGTTATAAATTAAAAATAATTTAATTAAATTCCATTCATTCCAATGGGGTTAATACTTGTAATTCTCAGATTTTATGTTCTCACAAATTTCATACAATGATATATTCAAATAAAATTTCTCATCGACATTGAAAAAATATATATTTATATTTGCCGTCACAGTTAAATGTTCAAATGTAATTTGAAATCTCAAAGAATTTCTCATTTTTTTAATTAATAAAAAAAGAGGTAAATGCAGTAATAACATGCATAGAAATGATTAGTTGCTCACAAGTCCTTTTAGTGTCATTTAGGTGCATGTTGATGTATGGTTTGTTAGGATAGGACAATATTTGGCAATATTTGGAAAATCTGGAATCTGAGGGTGCAAAAAATTGAGAAAATCATCTTTAAAGTTGTTCAAATTAAGTTCTTAGCAATGCATATTACTAATCAAAAATTAAGTTTTGATATATTTACGCTAGGAAATGTACAAAATATCTTCATGGAACATGATCTTTACTTAATATCCTAATGATTTTTGGCATAAAAGGGTCACATGTGTCTTGGTGAACCTTCCAGAACAACAGCAAAAATACATAACTTAAAAAAGAAACAGAGACAGAGTTTATATATGTGTTTTTGTCTCTCTGCGTGCTCACCCAGGCTGCATTTATTTGATCAAATATACAGTAAAAACAGGAATATTGTAAATTAATTTCAACGTACTGTTTTATATGTGAATTTATTGTAAATTGATATTTATTTCAGTGACGAAAAGCTGAATTTTCAGTTGTGCTGCTTGATATTTTGTGGAAACACTATCAGTCAAAAGTTTGGGATATAAAACTTTTAAAAAATAAAGAAAGAAATGAATACTTTTATTCATCGAGGATGCATTAATTTGATCAAAAGTGACAGTAAAGACATTTATAATGTTACAAACGTTTCTATTTCAAATAAATGCTGCTCTTTTGAACTTTCTATTCATCTGTGAATCCTGAAAAATAAAATGTATCAGTTTCCACAAAAATATTAATGTTTTCAACACTGATAATAATCAGAAATGTTTCTAATAATCAGCATATTAGAATGATAACTGAAGATCATGTGACACTGAAGACTGGAGTAATGATGCTGAAAATACAGCTGCACATCACAGAAATACATTACAGTTTAACATATATTCACATAGAAAACAGCTGTTTTAAATTATAATAATATTTCACATTTTTACTGTATTTTTGATCAAATAAAAAGACAAAATATGTATGTACTACTGTACAAACAAGATGATCTACATACAGATATAATTATGCTTGGGGTTATGAAAAAGAAAGGGGAAGGATATGTTAAAATAAAAATAGAAATAGTGTGTTTTGCACGTTTATATTTCTTTAGTTTTTACACAGTGGAGAGAAAAAACGAAATAAAGGTAAACTAAGTAAACATGCTGCATGCTAACTGCAGCTATCGCTCTCTGAGCCGACAGGCGGCGCTGTGACGTCACGCCGCGAGCGGAAGAAGACGCCCGCCGCCGGAAGTGTCGTGTTCAGAGAAACACTCATCATCAGCGTTACGCGTCCAAGAGTTCAGAATCAAACGTGTGCGTTTCAAACGCGAATTAAACCCCGGAGAATCTGCAGATATGGCGCATTTAACGACAAACCCGGCGGATAAAGAGCGGTCAGTTCGACGGACAATTCAATACTTTATATGTCTGATTACAACTGTAGCGTTAACACAATTCAGCTGCTAAACTCAGTGGAGTAACATGTAAATACTGTGCTAATCACTCAGTGCCGTGTGTGTGTGTGTGTGTGTGTGTGTGTGTGTGTGTGTGTGTGTGTGTGTGTGTGTGTGTGTGCGTGTGTGCGAGAGAGAGAGTGTGTGTGTGTGTTAGTGTGAGAGAGAGTGTGTGAGTGTGTGTGAGTGAGAGTGAGTTAGTGTGTGAGTGAGAGTGAGTTAGTATTATATATAAATTAATTTTTATATTCACATACACGCACACACATATTATTTATATATTGTTTCCCCGCCAGGTTTATGTGCATCTGTCCGGCTTACATCAACAGTAAAAAGACAATAGCAGGAGGCAGAAGAATAGCTGCAGAGAAGGTGAGTGTGTGTCTGTGTAAGTGTGTGTGTGTGTGTGAGAGTGTGTGTGTGTGTGTGTGTGTTTGATTTCTGTGGGTGGG
>NW_015544237.1:527444-528415 GCF_001515605.1 Sinocyclocheilus anshuiensis
TGTGTGTGTGTGTGTGTGTGTGTGTGTGTGTGTGTGTGTGTGTGTGTGTGTGTGGGTGTGTGTGTGTGTGTGTTCAGGCTGTGGAGAACCCGTCGTGTGCTGAGATCCGGGACGTTCTCACCGCTGCTGGACTCAATGTTCTGCTGGAGGTCTGATCATCGGTTTATTTATGCGCTGATTCTCGTATTTAGTGTGGATGTGAAATCATGACATCACTCTTTCAGAACAAGATGTATCCGCGCGAATGGAACCGAGACGGTCAGTTCAGAGGGAGAGTGCGGATTCAGCTCAAACTCGATGACGGAAGTTTGTGCCAAGACAAGTTTGCATCTAGTAAGCTATGCATTCGTTACATTTAATAATTAGTTTTCAAATAGGGCTGCAAGATTTGGGGGAAAATAAATAGCTTTTTTTTTTCCTGATAAAAACCATGACTGCAAATAAAAAGAAAAATTCCAGGTTTGCTCTGCTTGTTTTTAGGGCTGCCAAAATGTTGTGGTTATACAAAATATTAATTATATTTAATAATAATAAATGATGATGATAATTATTTAAAATATTATTTTATTATTACCCTATTGTTTATTACTACTCTAACCCTAAATAAAAATATTTAAATGATTAAATAAAAAAATAAGTATTACTGTTGTAATATTTCGCTGTAAAAGAAAAAAAAATATAGTATACTTATATACTTATAGGGCGTGTTTTTAGGGCTGCATGATTTGGCCTAAACTTTGTGGTTATACAAATGATAAATTATATGAAATTGTAATAATACATAATAATAATAATTTAAAATATTATTTATTATTACCTTAATCCTAAATAAAAATAGGAAAATGACTAAATAAGAAAACTAAAGAAATATTAGTATTGTATTATTTTACTGACAATTTAAAAATAATAATATAGCATTTAGGAAAAATTCCAGGTTTGCTCTGCTTGTTTTTAGGGCTGCACATAAAATA
>NW_015544237.1:528806-532554 GCF_001515605.1 Sinocyclocheilus anshuiensis
GCGGAGATGATCCCGAAACTGAAGAGCAGAACGCAGAAGAGCGGCGGCGCCGAGGTCGGATCACAGCAGGGAGAAGGAGGGAAGAAAGGAAAGAAGAAGAAGAAGTAGATGATGATTTGTTTGTGAAACGGCTCGGTTTTGGTTCCCTTTTTGACTTTTTCATTATAAACACTCGCTGGCACCCGATGGACTTTCATTTGATTATTGTTTGGTTTGTAATATTGGATGACCTCTGACACTTTCTACAGCGACACAGAGGGGTTTGTGTTCATTATGGATGATGGATTGTGTTTAAACGAGGGCTGACAGAGCTTGTGTCCTTCATCGCACCTGTTCCCCGCGGCCTGAACCTCTATATTTCCATCGCTCTGAATGTGTGAAATAAAGAGAGCGGAGCAGCACTCGGTGACTGTGTTTATTGAGCTGCACTCATCTGTGTGTCACAGTTAGTTCAGTGCTGGATTTCCCCCGCGATTGTCGCCAAAATTCTTCAGATGTTTGGTCCGGAGGTCCAGTCTGGTGAGCCACTCGTCACGCAGCCTGAAATCACACGGTTAAACCTTTACAACAGAACGCATTACTGTAGAGTTCATGCACGTCAATCAGTGCAATCCTGTTAAACTGACTGTAAAAAGCAGCTTTCTGATAAAACGCCACATTGTTTTAATCGCGATTAATTCAAAATAAAAGTTTGTTTACATACTGTGTGTGTGTACTGTGTATATTTATTGTGTATATATAAATACACGTTCACATACAAATATTTTTTAAAATATATATATTTTTAATTATGTATTTATATATACATAAATATACATAGTACATATATTTTTTTAAATATATTATTTTTTAATTATGTATTTATATATACATAATAAATATACACAGTACACACACATATAGTATGTAAACAAACTTTTATTTTGAATTAATCGTGATTAATAGTTTTGCAGCCATAGTTTCAAGCATATGAACTAGTGTTCAAAAGTTTGAGGATTTTTTAAAATGTTTTTGAAAGAAGTCTGTTCTGCTCACCAAGACAGCATTTATTTGATCAAAAATACAGTAAAATAATTAGAATTTAAAATAACTATTTTCTATGTGAATATCTGTTAAACTGTAATGTATTCCTGTGATGTGCAGCTGTATTTTCAGCATCATTACTCCAGTCTTCAGTGTCACATGATCTTCAGAAATCATTCTAATATGCTGATCTGCTGCTCGAGAAACATTTCTGATTATTATCAATGTTGAAAACAATTGTGCTGCACAATATTTGTCTGGAAACTGATACATTTTATTTTTCAGGATTGACAGATGAATAGAAAGTTCAACAGAACAGCGTTTTTTTTCAAATAGAAATCTACTGTAACATAAATGTCTTTACTGACACTTCTGATCAATTTAATGCATCCTTGCATATACACAAAAAAAACGACATGTATATACACAAGTGTATATATATATATATATATATATATATATAGTGTAGTGTATTATATAATGGTTGATGTTGGATGTGAGATCAAAAAGTAGCTTTAGTAATTCTCTGAATTCGCTGTAACATAAGTATAATTGACTGTACGTGAGAAATACAGTTGAATATATTTGTACACCTGTTGCCGTCTCAACATGGATTATTGTATTTGAGGGCCGTTACTCTGATAATCTTCTGTCCTCAGCAGGACACAGATATTAAATATCAGCTCAGAGAACAGCACAGCCACAGCCACTGGACTGTGCATATTAATAATAATAATAATATATGTGTCCCTGCAGCACAAAAGCAGTGTTAAGTCGCTGGGGTATATTTGTAGCAATAGCCAACAATACATTGTATGGGTCACAATTATACATTTCTCTTTTATGCCAAAAATCATTAGGATATTAAGTAAAGATCATGTTCCATGAAGATATTTTGTAAATTTCCTACCGTAAATATATCAAAACTTCATTTTTGATTAGTAATATGCATTGCTAAGAACTTCATTTGAACAACTTTAAAGATGATTTTCTCAATATTTAGATTTTTTTTGCACCCTCAGATTCCAGATTTTCAAATAGTTGTATCTCAGCCAAATATGATCCTATCCTAACAAACCACACATCAATGGAAAGATTATTTATTCAGCTTTCAGATGATGTATACATCTCAATTTAAAAAAATTGACCCTTATGACTGGTTTTGTGCTCCAGGGTCACATTTGTGAAATCAAACAGAAAAAAGACTATATAATATAGAGTGTTTGGAGTGTTTTTTACTTGCAATTATTCTGGATTATATTATATTATTATTATTATCCAGTTATTATTATTATTATCATCCAAGAGTAAAAATATCACTTTTTGTATTTTTGTCTTGTTTTCTATTATAAATATCTAAACATGCATGCATCTAGATACATTTACCTGAAAAGCCAAATGAGTATAGATAGAAAGTCTTGTTTTCTAAAAAAAATGTATCATTTTTGTTCTTTCTTTTTTTTTTCCACTTAAAACAAGAATCTAGATTTGGATATTTATACTAGAAAACAAGACAAAAACACTGAGTAAGAAAGTCATTTTTTGCAGCGTAATTGGTTTACTATAATGATATTATATTGTGATGTAACTGATTTCTGAGACTTACTTGGTGAGAGCGCTCCTCTTCATCCTCTCTTCTTCAGTTTCTGTCATGTGATTGTGATTGTTGATCTTTTGCTCCCAGAATGACTTGATGAAGAGTTTGTCATGAATGAGAGCAGAACTCATCTCCTGTGAAGAGCACAAACGAATCAAACACCTCTGATCATCACAGATCTGAGCGTATATGTTCTCTCTGTTCGTTTACCTGATTGTGTAAAGATCAGCACAGAGGAAGAGCGATCTTCATCGTCCAGACGTGAGTGCCGTGTCTGACTGGAGTGTCATCAGCACCTCTAATGATGTTCCTGAGCTCCTCCTCAGGTTTATTTCAGAAGTGACTCTTCTCGTTGGGATGGGCGGCACACTTTCACTTCTAAAACACTCTCCTCACAGCTCCTGGAAGCTTCTGCGCTGCAAACATCGTGTTCTTCCTCAGGATTTCCATATACAAATATCTAAAGGGTTTTTGCTTAAAACAAGAAAAATATCTACTAATGTGATCAGAATGATAATCTTGTTTTGCCTTGAATTAAGTTATTTTTCTGAGCCCACTGACAGATATTTGTTCATGTTTTAGGCAAAACACTTCTTTCAGAAAGCAAGACATATCTTCCTAAGTGACAAATGTGGGTTATAAAAACATTGTGGGAACATTGTTTCGAAATGTTTATAAAACGTTGAAATGTCTAGTTTTTTTATATTGTGATTAGAATGTTATCTAAACGTTACAAAAGCATTTCTTACAATGTTCTACAAATTTTTTTTCAGCCAAAATATAACATTATTCAAACTTTTTTTTTTTTTTTATATGTTCTGGTCATCCAATCCTTTACATTTTTAACACACTCTGTTAGTTTAGATAATTTAGAAGTTTCATCTGGTTTGTTGAGATATATAGTTGAGTATCATCAGCATATCAATGGAAACTAATCCCGTATTTTCTAATAATAACATTACCAAGGAGCAACATGTATATCGAAAATAGCAGAGGACCAAGGACAGATCCTTGTGGCACGCCATTACTTTAGATGACTCCCATTTAAATAAAGTGGTAGCGATCGGACAGGTAGGATCTAAACCATCTTAAAGCCTGCCCTTGAATACCTGTATAGTTTTGTAATCG